>NC_052316.1:11192500-11303859 GCF_016432855.1 Salvelinus namaycush
TGTCAGACTATATATTTCCTAGCGCTGAGCTCAGTGAGCGAGAGAGATGTTGCTCTGTGAAAGGGGGGGAGCTGTTTGTGTCTAGTGTTTTGGGGGAACATGACTTTAGCCCAGTTCTGTGAAAGGGATCGTTCTTCTACATCCCTCACTTGTTTGGCCAGTGCAGCCCTTTATTGTCCAAACAACTCACTGCATCACGGGAAATACTGTTCTTCCTTATATGGTGAAAGCGTCGTGAGAGAGGGAGAGAGAAGAAAAAAAAGTGTCCGTGATGAAAGTCAACAAGCAGTGACGAGCAGTGACCCAATAACAACAAGGTCTTTGGTGCTCACAGTGTCTTAGCCTATTAACAGGAGAATTGACTCAGACAAAAGCATGAAATAACAATTAGGAAAACAAGTGCGCCCTTGGAGGGAGGTCACTGATGTGATGTAGAAGGGGTGGGTGCAGTCATGGGGGTTTGTTTCTTGGTGGTGATCGAAGGTCCCGTCAGTTGGTTTCTGGTGCACACTGGCACACACGCACAGAAAAAGTGCTGTTTTTGTTCTTTGACAGATGTTGTTGACTCTGGGCCACTGAGTTGCTGTAAGCCCCCGTCCAGCCCAGTTCGTCACACACAGAGCTGCAAACGTCATTGGCCAGAAAACTCCCACTACAGCCAAAAAAACAGCCCTGACTCAGATGGGTTAGCTGGCATGGGATTTGTCGTTTTTCACCAGAAACAGTTTGGTCTTGGTCAAGGCTACATAGTGTAACAGTGTAGTCCGAGTAGGATGAATTGAATAGAACTGAAAGGGTTGGAAATAATTTTCAGCCTTCAAGTTGAGTTGGGTTGTTGGAGTTCATAGATCAATGTATTAATAAAGTAGTTTTGATGCATGTTAGGTTGTTATTTTGTACTATTTTCAGGATGCATTTGGGTCTCTCCCTTCTCTTGCTTTGTCTTACCTCACTGGGAAGCTGTATTCCCTGTTTTTTTTTTTCTCTCACTCAGATTTTCTTCTCAAGTAGTTTTGTCAGTAGAACATTTGTTTCTCTACTGTCTTACTCACGTGTTGCACTCTTTTGCACATTGCATAAAATATATATTGTATTTTGAGTGCAGAGATTCTTTAGGCAGTGTGCAGACTTGCTCCATGTTTGACCCAGTCATGTTATGATGACAGACGACACGTAGAACCATAAAAATACCTTTCCTCTGAACATAGAGGAACTACCATTTTTCAGAGAAAGCCTGTCTTTTTCCTCCCTCTTTCGTAGAGACGTCGTCTGACACTCCTCTCTTTCGTTTCCTTTTTCCTACAAACTGAGTGTGCAGCTGGGTGGAAACACACACACACACACACATTCGGACACATACACACATGATCGTTGTTGCACACACATACGCCATTCCCCTTATGACATAAAGCATGACATTGTCACAAGAGACGCACACTGGTTACGGTGACTGCGGCTTCCACGGTGGGGCTGCCGATAATCTCCCTCTGTCTCTCTCTCTCTCGCATTCCTCTCCTATAAGCTTTCCCACCTGTAAAACGAGCAGCAGGTTACAGACTTTTTTTGTAAATATTGCATTGTTTAGTATTGTAAGAAGGCGATATGTATTAAAGTACTATTTGAGGCCCCCCCAACCTCCCACTAGTAAGTAGCACACCGACCGTGTCCGAATACCCATAATAGCGCACTACATATTTTAAACTGGGTACTATTTACTCATTGTCGCATACTATTTAGCACATACTGTTATGCCACGGCCACAGTTCATGATCGGCTTAGTAGGTAGGGCAGGGCCAAGTGTGAGGGGATTTTTCCAAATGCAACAGACATGCATCATATTAACCAGTCTGATAATAGCTCATTTCCAATGTTATTCATTTCTCTAAACTCTGAATAGAATAGGAATGGAGTTATAGGCCTACTCAGGCTGGTTATCGGCAGACTATCGCATTTGACCTATACTATAGTAGACAATATAGCCCATCTATCCTGTTAAAAAGGACTGAAGACAGAAACAGATCATTTGGTTCTATTTCATCATATTTGTTAGTGAAACCAAAGTGCTGTAACATATCAAATCAAGTAGCCTAGAATCAAATAGCCTAGAAAAATATATTTAAAAAAAAATGTTCAAATCAGAATGCTATTGCACAGAAAGACGCGGACAGTCGGGTGCATCGCTAATTCAGAAGCGCTGAGCAGCAACATAATAAACTAAAGCGCTGATCATTGGGAACGAGATCAGAATGACTGCTAAGGCTTGATCCATGAATGAAATAGGTAGCCACGCCTACAAAACTAAAACAATCCACATGTTCAAATCAAAAGGCCTGGTTAGCATGACATCATCATGACAAACACTTTTCAGTGAGAAAACAGAAATCAACTTTGGGTGGAAATGTAATTTAAAAAAATATTTCCGTTTTCAAAGATGTAGCCTATGATGCAATACTCGTGATCATTTTAAAGAGAACAAAAACTACTTAGCTTACATGTGAACACCACCACAGAAGCTTTGGCCATCTTCCCAATGAAGTAGCCGAGTTTTGTTGTTGGCTACTTGAAGAGAACTAGGGCCTATCAGTTACGGCCCACATCTTCCAATGCATTGTGGAAAAGTGTGGATCTAATGAGTAGAACATCCACAGCCCCTGTGATTAGCTTTCAGATCATGCAAAATCATGGCACAGCTTTCTTTAGAGTTATATTGTTTCTAATGTGATAACCGCTATGTTGATATGTTGATTCCAATGTGAAGTTGACATCAATCGTATATCCTTGACAGCACAGTCTCTGCAATGTGTGTTCAGAGCTGACCCAACACACACTGGGTCTGCACCCCCAACACTGCATTCCGCAATGTTTACCAGTAGGATGAGGGGAACCCCACAAAGGCAGAGTCTGCACACTGTCAGCCCCATACATACTAATGGAGAATATATGGCACCAGGTACACTAAAGCACCTCTGTTGAGGTTCTATTGGGATAGTGAGTCAAAGGCCCCAGCAATGAGGCACTGTTAAGTCAAGTAGGGAGGGGAGGATATGTGCTCCCTAGTGTGGTTTTAAGTCACTCTGAAGTGGGGTGTGAAGTGCTGTGAAGTGGGGTGGACCAGGGAGCGTGTGTGTGCGGGTGTGCGTGTGTGTGTGTGTGTGTGTGTGTGTGTGTGTGTGTGTGTGTGTGTGTGTGTGTGTGTGTGTGTGGGGGGGGGGGGTGTGTGTGTGTGTGTGTGTGTGTGTGTGTGTGTGTGTGTGTGTGTGTGTGTGTGTGTGTGTGGGTGTGTGTGTGTGTGTGTCTGTTAAGAGTATCACTCAGGGCTAATTGCAGGAAACCCCTATCTTTTCCAAAGCGCCCAAATTCCACTCTCTGTTGAAGGGGATGCCTGTTCCACAGACTGGCTCCACACAGCCACACCACATAGCGTAAAAGCACAGCATGGTGTGCGGGTGTGGCGCCATTACACACAGATTTCCTATCTTAAACAGGGCGGAGGGGAGGTGTGTCAATGTTCACAGTGCGGATAAGTGAGGGTGGAGGGTAACTAATTAAAACTGTGTAAACCCCCCCTCTTCCCTACACACACGCCCTCTTCCCACTCTTCGACTGGGATGGTAGGGGAGGGAGCGTGTGTGTATGTGTAAACTACCAAAATTACATTCATGGAAAAATTCTAACCGCGGTATTCCCAGGAGAGCAGGAATGCCCGTGTGTGGCGCCACAGGGCCCTGTTTTTTTCCCCTTCTCTCTCTCGCCCTCACTCGTGCTCTCGATCTCTCTCTCCTTCTCCCTCACTTCTTCTTTCTCCTTCCCTCTCGCCTTCACTCTCGCTCTGTCTCTCTCTCTGTTCTTCTCTCTCTCTCTCTGAGTTGACCTTTGTATTTTATAAATATTTTTGTCTCTATGCAGACTCACTGGGCCCTACACACTCACGCACCCAAACACTCACATCATTTACTCACACACACATATAATATGCACATACATTTATACTGACTCCACACACACACACACACAATCACATACAATCATCATATACGCTGCTACTACTCTGTGTATCATATATCCTGGTGCCAAGTCACCCTATACAGTGCATTCAGAAAGTATTCAGACAACCATCTCTGCAGCACTCCACCAATCAGACCATTATGGTAGTGGACAGACTTTTTTACCTTTATCTAACTAGGCAAGTCAGTTAAGAACAAATGACAGGTCCAGACGCTCAGTTTGGAATACTGGCGATGACAAATAGGTGATCAAATGTTTTTGCTAATTTCAGCGTTGTACTGCATAGCAGAGAAATGTCACAATATGTTTTCCACCCACGTCAGTACTCTCGGAGTTGACATGGAATTGCTTCACTTTTTTTCCGTCGGGACTTATCTCCACCTCCTTATCTCCACCTCCTATTGATTAGCAGCATGTTTTCGTGTATTAAGCCCCATCACAACCCACCCTACCCCTCTACTAGCCCCATCAGAGATCAACTCAATGACATGAGAGGAGGACACCTCCCCGTGTGGGTCCTGGAAGCACCCAGCCACAGTCCTTACCCAGAATAGCAGCTCTTATCTTCTCTTGAAACGCCTGCCGCCGTGGAATGCAATATTTTTTTTCCCTTTCTAGCTTTTGGCACAGGTGGCATTGTTCTCTCTCTGTCTTTCTCTCTCTCAATTCAATTCAATTCAAGGGGTTTTATTGGCATGGGAAACATATGTTAACATTGCCAAAGGAAGTGAAGTCGATAATATACAAAAGTGATATAAACAATAAAAATGAACCATAAACATTACACTCATAGAAATTCCAAAAGAATAAAGACATTACAAATGTCATATTAGGTATACAGTTGAAGTCAGAAGTTTCCATACACTTAGGTTGGAGTCATTAAAACTCGTTTTTTAACCACTCCACAAATTTCTTGTTAACAAACTATAGTTTTGGCAAGTCGGTTAGGACATCTACTTTGTGCATGACATAAGTATTTTTTCCAACAATTGTTTACAGATAGATTGTTTCACTTATAATTCACTGTATCACAATTCCAGTGGGTCAGAAGTTTACATACATTAAGTTGACTGTGCCTTTATCAGCTTGGAAAATTCCAGAAAATTATGTCATGACTTTTGCTCTGTCTGGCAACAGGTCACAAATCTTGCTGCTGTGATGGTACACTGTGATATTTCACCCAGTAGATATGGGAGTTGATCAAAATCGGGTTTGTTTTCGAATTCTTTGTGGATCTGTGTTATCTGAGTGAAATATGTCTCTCTAATGTGGTCATACATTGGGCAGGAGGTTAGGAAGTGCAGCTCAGTTTCCACCTCATTTTGTGGGCAGTGTGCACATAGCCTGTCTTCTCTTGTGAGCCAGGTCTGCCTACGGCGGCCTTTCTCAATAGCAAGGCTATGCTCACTGAGTCTGTACATAGTCAAAGCTTTCCTTAAGTTTGTGTCATCCACAGTGGTCAGGTATTCTGCCACTGTGTACTCTCTGTTTAGGGCCAAATAGCATTCTTGTTTGCTCAGTGTTTTGTTAATTCTTTCCAATGTGTCAAGTAATTATCTTTTTGTTTTCTCATTAATTGGTTGGGTCTAATTGTGTTGCTGTCCTGGGGCTCTGTGGGGTGTGTTTGTGTTTGTGAACAGAGCCCCAGGACCAGCTTGCTTAGGTGACTCTTCTCCAAGTTCATCTCTCTGTAGGTGATGACTTTGTTTTAAGGAAGGTTTGGGAATTGCTTCCTTTTAGGTGGTTGTAGAATTGAACTGGATTTTCTTTTCTGGATTTTGATAATTAGCGGGTATCGGCCTAATTCTGCTCTGCATGCATTATTTGGTGTCCTACGTTGTACACAGACAATATTTTTGCAGAATTCTGCATGCAGAGTCTCAATTTGATGTTTGTCCAATTTTGTGAATTCTTGGTTGGTGAGCGGACCCCAGACCTCACAACCATAAAGGGCAATGGGTTCTATAACTGATTCAAGTATTTTTAGCCAGATCCTAATTGGTAGGTCGAATTTTATGTTCCTTTTGATGGCATAGAATGCCCTTCTTGCCTTGTCTCTCAGATCGTTCACAGCTTTGTGGAAGTTTCCTGTGGCGCTGATGTCTAGGCCAAGGTATGTATAGTTTTTTGTGTGCTCTAGGGCAATGGTGTCTAGATGGAATTTGTATTTGTGGTCATGGCGACTGGACCTTTTTTGGAACACCATTATTTTGAGATTTACTGTCAGGGCCCAGGTCTGGCAGAATCTTTGCAGAAGATCTAGGTGCTGCTGTAGGCCCTCCTCTCTCTCATTGTGCCTCTGAAAGAAAGGGAGGTAGTAGGGGGAGGGAAGTAGAGGAGGAGGGGAGAGATTGACCACCCTTGGTTAATGAATGAGCTTTGGCAAGAGCATGCCAATCCCCATTCACAAACAGGTAAGGTTTGACATGGACCTGCAAAATTAAGGGGGGCCTGGGTTATTGTGGCCCCTATATCTCCCTCGGGGCCCCCACCCCTTCTAAGCCACCCTCCCCCATTTTCCCAGTAGGCCCTAGGCCAGGTAGTAGGGGAAACACTTTTTTTTACTGCCATTCTCTTCTGCTGCTTTGGGCTAGAAGAGAGGCAGTGGTTTTGCATACTATTCTACACACACACACACACTTGATTTGATTTCACACAAACACAAACACACACACCAGAAACCCATGCACACCCATGCATTATTTAGTGCGATGGGCCTCTTATATAATGACAGAGAAGAATGTATTTACTGTATGCACCATGTGACCGCCTGTGCAATAAGAGAAGTCCATCGGGGACTGCAAGCATCATGTGAAATGAGGGTAAGGCCATCGTGTATAATGAGGGCAAGGCCATCGTGTATAATGAGGGCAAGGCCATCATGTATAATGAGGGCAAGGCCATCGTGTATAATGAGGGCAAGGCCATCGTGTGAAGCAGGGCCATCGTGTGAAATGAGAGTAGGGCCATCGTGTGAAATGAGGGCAGGGCCATCGTGTGAAATGAGGGCATGGCCATTGTGTGAAATGAGGGCAGGGCCATCGTGTGAAATGAGGGCAGGGCCATCGTGTGAAATGAGGGCAGGGCCATCGTGTGAAGCAGGGCCATCGTGTGAAGCAGGGCCATCGTGTGAAGCAGGGCCATCGTGTGAAGCAGGGCCATCGTGTGAAGCAGGGCCATCGTGTGAAATGAGGGCAGGGCCTTCGTGTGAAATGAGGGCAGGGCCTTCGTGTGAAATGAGGGCAGGGCCATCGTGTGAAATGAGGGCAGGGCCATCGTGTGAAGCAGGGCCATCGTGTGAAATGAGAGCAGGGCCATCGTGTGAAATGAGGGCAGGGCCATCGTGTGAAATGAGAGCAGGGCCGTCGTGTGAAATGAGGGCAGGGCCATCGTGTGAAGCAGGGCCATCGTGTGAAGCAGGGCCATCGTGTGAAGCAGGGCCGTCGTGTGAAGCAGGGCCGTCGTGTGAAATGAGGGCAGGGCCATCGTGTGAAGCAGGGCCATCGTGTGAAGCAGGGCCATCGTGTGAAATGAGGGCATGGCCATCGTGTGAAATGAGGGCATGGCCATCATGTGACCTTAATGACCGATAGACATTTTTGACACTGACATTGAGGTTACAAGGACACAGAATTCAAAGTCAGTTCATGATGTGAATTGAAATCCCAATTCAAGAATTTAAAATAAATACTAAATGTATGCTTATAGCCTGCATATATAATGCAGTTATAATACGCTATGTATTGTATGTAATGTCATGTACATGAATGTAATGTAAATGTTATGCACATTCTGAACAGAGAAGAATCTGACCACAAACCTAATGCTCACCCAACAAGACCTTGAGAGAGAGTGCAATCAAGCAGTGTGTGTGTGTGCGTGTTAAAGTCCTTGAGTACACACTATCTATAGAGGAAGCAATAACCAATTACCTAACTACATATCAATACTGTACCATGTTTGGGAACAGCAAGGGTCCTTATGCAATGATAACCTTGAAGGCCCTGCCCTGCCCTGCCCTGCCCTGCCCTCCATCTCTCCACCTCTCCACCGCTTTCCTCATCCCCTCACTCCCTCTTTCCTGCATGCTTCTATGCAGACACACATTATTGCTCCTCACAGATTAGATTAGCTAACGGAAAGAGGCTCCATGCAAAGTGGAGCTGATTATCTGACGGGAGGTGTGTGTGTGTGCATGCGTGCGTGCGTGCTTGCCAACTGTGCCAATACACATGCATGGAAGGGGAATGGAATGACATTGCATTCTAATGCACCTAGCTATACTATATCAGTGGAGGCTCCTCAGAGGAGGAAGGGGAGGATCATCCTACTCAGTGAATTTAATAAAAATAAAAACAGTGAAACATTTTTTTTTTTTAGATAAAGCTATATACTAAATAAAATCGTCCTCCCTAATCTTGAATGGCACTAACCACCACTGAACTATGGCTGGGAATTGACCTCACGATCGCCCCTGCGATATGTATTGCAATTCTCACGATTCTTATGATTCTATATGTATTGCGATTCAATACTGCGATTTTATTGTGATTTGATGTTCTGAACATTTAGCTCACTTTATTGAATGTCTATTCCAGAGAGACGAGAGAGCATGAGAACTGGTTTTGATCAGTCAGGGAAATAAGTGCTGAAAACATGTTGGCTCACTATTTACAAATAAGATGGAGAACACATATTTTTCCCCTCATCAATCTACAAACAATACCCCATAATGACAAAGCAAAAACTGTTTTTTAGACGTTTTTGCAAATTTATGGAAAAAAATTCAATCACATTTACAAAAGTATTTCCTCAGTACTTTGTTGAAGCACATTTGGCAGCGATTACAACCTCAAGTCTTCTTGGGTATGACACTACAAGCTTGGCACACATGTATTTGGGGAGTTTCTCCCATTCTTCTCTGCAGATCCTCTCAAGCTCTGTCAGGTTGGATGGGGAGCGTTGCTGCACAGCTATTTTCAGGTCTCTCTAGAAATGTTAGATCAGGTTCAAGTACGGGCTCTGGCTGAGCAACTCGAGGACATTCAGAGACTTGTCCCAAAGCCACTACTGTGTTTTCTTGGTCGTATGCTTAGGGTCGTGGTCTTGTTGGATGGTGAACCTTCGCCCCTGTCTGAGGTCCTGAGTGTTCTGGAGTAGGTTTTCATCAAGGATCTCTCTGTACTTTTCTCCGTTCATCTTTGCATCAATCGTGACTAGTCTCCCAGTCCCTGCCGCTGAAAAACATCCCCACAGCATGATGCTACCACCACCATGCTTCACCATAAGGATGGTGCCAGGTTTCCTCTAGACGTGATGCTTGGCATTCAGGCCAAAGAGTTCAACCTTGATTTCATCAGACCAGAGAATCTTGTTTCTCATGGTCTGAGAGTCTTTAGGTGCCTTTTGGCAAACTCGGGTTGTCATGTGCCTTTTACTGAGGAGTGGCTTCTGTCTGGTCAGTCTACGATAAAGGCCTGACTGGTGGAGTGCTGCAGAGATGGTTGTCCTTCTGGAAGGTTCTCCCATCTGCACAGAGGAACTCTAGAGCTCTGTCAGAGTGACCATCGGGTTCTTGATCACCTCCCTGACCAAGACCCTTCTCCCCCGAATGCTCAGTTTGGCCGGCCAGCCAGCCAGCTCTAGGGAGAGTCCTGGTGGTTCCAAACTTCTTCTATTTAAGAATGATGGAGGCCACTGTGTTTTTGGGGACCTGCAATGCTACAGATTTTTTTGGGTAAATTAAATTTTTAATACATTTGGCAAAAAAACTGTTTTTGCTTTGTGATTATGGGGTATTGTGTGTAGATTGATGACAGATAAAAAACTATTGAATACATTTTAGAATAATGCTGTAACGTAACAAAATGTAGAAAAAGTAAAGGTATCTGAATACTTTCTGAATGCACTGTATATACAGTACCAGTCAAAAGTTTGCACACACCTTCTCACTCAAGGGTTTTTCTGTCATCAAGGCAAAGGATGGCTACTTTTTGAAGAATCTAAAATATATTTGGATTTGTTGAACACTTTTTTTGGTTACTACATGAGTCCATATGTGTTATTTCATCGTTTTGATGTCTTCACTATTATTCTACAATGTAGAGAATAGTTCAAATAAAGAAGAAACCCTTGAATTAGTAGGTGTGTCCAAACTGTTGACTGGTACTATTATATATATATATACAGTTGAAGTCGGATGTTTACATACACTTAGGTTGGAATGATAAACTCGTTTTTCAACCACTCCACAAATTTCTTGTTAACAAACTATGGTTTTGGCAAGTCGGTTAGGACATCTACTTTGTGCATGACATAAGTATTTTTTCCAACAATTGTTAACCGCCAGATTGTTTCACTTATAATTCACTGTATCACAATTCCAGTGGGTCAGAAGTTTATATACACTAAGTTGACGTCTGTGCCTTGAAACAGCTTGGAAAATTCCAGAAAATTATGTCATGGCTTTAGAAGCTTCTGATAGGCTAATTGACATAATTTGAGTCAATTGGAGGTGTACCTGTGGATGTATTTCAAGGCCTACCTTCAAACTCAGTGCCTCTTTGCTTGACCATCATGGGAAAATCAAAAGAAATCAGCCAAGGGGCCAGGCCTCCACAAGTCTGGTTCATGCTTGGGAGCAATTTCCAAACGCCTGAAGGTACTACGTTCGTCTGTACAAACAATAGTACGCAAGTATAAACACCATGGGACCATGCAGCCGTCATACCGCTCAGGAAGGAGACGCGTTCAGTCTCCTAGAGATGAACGTACTTCGGTGCGAAAAGTGCAAATCAATTCCAGAACAACAGCAAAGGACCTTGTGCTGGAGGAAACAGGTACAAAAGTAACTATATCCACAGTAAAACGAGTCCTATATCGACATAACCTGAAAGGCCACTCAGCAAGGAAGAAGCCACTGCTCCAAAACCGCCATAAAAAGCCAGACTACGGTTTACAACTGTACATGAGGACAAAGATCGTACCTTTTGGAGAAATGTCCTCTGGTCTGATGAAACAAAAATAGAACTGTTTGGCCATAATGACCATCGTTATGTTTGGAGGAAAAAGGGGGACGCTTGCAAGCCGAAGAACACCATCCCAGCCGTGAAGCACGGGGGTGGTAGCGTGATGTTGTGGGGGTGCTTTGCTGCAGGAGGGACTGGTGCACTTCACAAAATAGATGGCATCATGAAGAAAGACAATTATGTGGATATATTGAAGCAACATCTCAAGACATCAGTCAGAAAGTTAAAGCTTGGTCGCAAATAGGTCTTCCAAATGGACAATGACCCCAAGCATACGAAATAAATAATTCTCTCTACTATTTTTCTGACGTTTCACATTCTTAAAATAAAGTGGTGATCCTAACTGACCTTAGACAGGGAATTTTTACTAGGCTTAAATGTCAGGAATTGTGAAAAACTTAGTTTAAATGTATTTGGCTGGTGTATGTAAACTTCCGACTTCAACTGTGTATATATTTATTTATTTACAAATCGATATTTTGAGTCAAGGTATTTATATAATATCCTACAAAATTATATTGCTATATGTAACTATCAATCCCCCTCTGCACGGCTCAAGTCTCATTCTAAGAAGCCTGCAGACTCTAACCATGGGAGGGCCCAAAACTTGTATACATATGAAGACAAAGGCCAGGCATTGAGAGGGATCGCCTAGGCAGACTTTCTAGGAAAAGCCTTGGAAAGCAGGTGAGGGGTTAGGAGAGGGAGGAGGGGAGAGGAAAGGAAAAAAGAGGGGGTGCACGGTGTCTCCTTGCATTTAGCAAAGTTTTGACAGTTTGGCCCTTGTAAGCCCTTGTGTACGTACGTGTGTGTTTTTGTATTGCAGCTAGCTATACTGTAACTATAACAGTGCAGGCTCCTCAGAAGAGGAAGGGGAGGACTCAGTGAATTTCAGAAATGTAAAAATAGTATAACATTAAAGTTATCCTTTTTAGATAAAACTATACTAAATATGTTCACGTCACCAAATAACTGATTAAAAAAAGGTTTCGCTATGAAGGTCCACAGTAGCCTCAACAGCCCCCTCTACGGCAGCACCATGGTGCAGCCGGAGGACAGCTATTTTTCGTCCTCCTCTGGCTACATTGACGTGAATACAAAACCCAGGAGGCTCATGGTTCTCACCCCCTTCCAATTATGACAACTTCCGGAGGATCTTTCAACATATCGGAGCTCTTGCAGCATGCACTAACATGTTGCCCACCCAATCAAAGGATCAGAGAATGAATCTAGTACTGAAAGCATAAGCTACAGCTAGCTAGCACTGCAGTGCAAACAATGTGGTGAGTAGTTGACTCAAAGAGGGAGAAAGACAATAGTTGAACAGTTTTGAACAAATGTATTTATTTAAAAATGAAGAGGCGAGAGAGAGAGAGAGCTAGCTAGCTATATTTTGTTGTATTTTTTTCACTTTCACTTACTTAGCTAGCAAATGGCGCTAGCTACTGTACTTTAGTCTAATCAAACACCCAGCTCAAACAGAGAGGGATGCTATGTTAGCTACTGTAGCTGGCTATGGCTATCCAACACTGTAACTTTTCCAAGTCAAGGTAAGCTTTAGTTTTTTTAAATGTAGTGCCCCCGGGGCCCGCCGGTGTAACTGCTAAACTACTTGCTGACTGTACTGCATGATTGTAGCGGGTTTACTAACACGATAGTTCTAGTAGATATGTTTACTATGAGGTTAGCTAATATGGTAACAACGATGTAGGCTGTGTGTAGCGGTTATGATATGAAGGTTAGGCTTGGAAAGGTTTTTTCGCCTGGTCACAGACAGCTGATGTGTTATGCACTGAAGTCCACAAGCGAAGGGAAAAGGTGAGAGGAGGAGAACGCGTAGATGCAAGAATAAATGATATAACGAGCTAAGTGATCATGCTGTTTATGTGGCTGCTATGCAAGTGAACTGTGTTTGCGGGTGATCAGGGTTTTATTCATTCCACCGATTTTGTTGCAAAACGTGTAGTAGCCTAATCTGGGTGAATGGAATATAAATGACGTCATCGAATATTCTGTAATAGAAATAAGGCCATGCTCATAAAAAAATTATAGCCCTTCATCATCTTAAATGACACCGGGTTAGCGGATATGGTATGAAGGTTTGGTTTTAAACCGAAGCAAACTAAACAGTAAGGGACCTACCTGAATTTGTCCAATAGAAACTCTAGTTTTTCCGTTTTGCAACTCTTTGCACTAATGATTACACCCCAGATCAGCTAGATGCAGGCAAGAGTGTGCAAGATGGTATTGAATGTGTCACTGTCTGTCACTTTGATTACTCCAATTTGTCTCTCAACCAGTGCACCTACATTACAAACTCGAATTTGTAGGTTAGCTTGTAGGAACCTCATGATGGGTATAGGTAAAATTTCAGTGTCATGCAGTAGCCTAAACCTAGCGATATTATATTGAGCAGGGTGAATGGAATATGAATGACAGTCATCCAATATGCTGTAATAGAAATAAGGCCATGCTCATTAAAAATAATCATCCACCCTCATCTTGAACAGCACTGACCACAACTGAACTATAAATAGGGCTGGGAATTGACCTCACGATACGATATTATCACAATACTTAGGTGCCAATACAATATGTGTTGCAATTCTCACAATTCTCACGATTCGATATATATTGCGATTCGATACTGCAATTGTATTGCGATTTGATGTTCCAAACATATTGCTCACTATACTGTATGTCTGCTGCAGAGAGACGAGAGAGCATGAGAAAATTAGTTTTGATCAGTCATGTTGGCTCACTATTTAAAAAGAAGACGGAGAATAACCTAGCCCAAAAAATACAATATATATATATATATATACACATTTCTTTACAAATCGATACTTGGAGTCAAAGTATCGATATAATATTGCAATATGTAACTGTATCAATTTCCCCCCCCCATCACTAACTATAGCTCCCTTTTGCAAGGCCCAAGTCTCATTCCAGGAAGCCTGCAGTCTCTAACATTGGGAGGGCCCAAGCTTGTATATAAAGACAAAGAAGACAAAGGCCAGGCATTGAGAGGGATCGCCTTGGCAATTTTCTAGGAAAAGCTTTGGAAAGCGGGTGAGGGATTAGGAGAGGAGAGGAGGGGGAGAGGAAAGGGGAAAAAAAGAGGGGGGAGCACGGTGTCTCCTTGCATTTAGCAAAGTTTTGACAGTTGAGCCCTTGTAAGCCCTCGTGGCTCTGTGTGTGTGTACGTGTGTGTTAGTGCTTTTATGTGTATGTGCATGTGCAAACATGCACCCATAGTATTGAATTCCTATCCCCAGCCTTGTTTTTAAACAATGTGTTACCTTTTGCTTTGCTATTGACTTTGAAAAGATCAATGCAATGCTTTTGAAGCATTCTGTCTTTGGCTGTATACTGTATAATAATCCTCTGCTCTGGCGATTATTTATTTCAGGTTATGTTTTTAGACCTCTTATTTGAAAGAATTGGATGGATTTACAGGAGCCTCTCACACTACCATATCTGGAGCCTCTCACACTACCATATCTGGAGCCTCTCACAATGTCCAGGAATAAACGAGGTAATTCCCAAGGGGTGGGGGTTGGTGAATACTCTGGACACACGCAAACACAAACGCACGTGCACACGCACGTACTGTATCGACCCGCATGCACGCGCATACACCCTGGGAGTAGCCCTGGCTGTCTACATCTGTGCCAGAGTAGCTGGGGTTAAAGATGAATCATCACTATGAAGGTTAGTTGTCATTCTGCTGCATAGTCCCCCCCCCCCCCCCCCCCTCTCGTCTAGTGAAGACCCATGGCCTGGGAGGGGTGGGGGAGGCATGCTTCTTAACCCAACAGTCTGCTTAATCTGTGTCTGGGAAACTGGCCCCTATGTGTATCAGGTTTATGCAGAGGAAACAGAGTGGAGTGTGGGGGGGTATTGCAAGGGTTTGATGATGTTATAATTAGATGGATTTGCTTTATGATATAAGCAGCATTTTAGCTTTTACTACCAATATGTCATCTTTTGCCCCTGAACAAGGCAGTGTTCCTAGGCCGTCTTTGAAAATAAGAATTTGTTCTTAACTGACTTGCCTAGTTAAATAAAGGTAAAATAAAATACAAAAAATGTGTCACACTAACTGTTACGAAGGTGAATGACAATGTCAAGTTACCATTGGCCTGGTACGAGTAGTTCATTGCAGCTGTTGAGAGGCAGAGGTTCATCGTACAACAAGCTCTCACAGTCTCACTGCAGAATTAGACGTTTATCCACGTTTCTACGAACTTAAAATGTAGATGTTGCTCTAAACGTCAAATTTAGAAGATTAAGGATTAAGGTTTTGGATAGGGTCAAAACATCACGTTCAGGCACTCATGGTAATAGTGCTTACTGTTGCTGGTTTTGAAGGGATTTCCCAGGTCCTCATAACATGGATCTTCATCCAATTTCAAAGTCACTCTTGAGCAATCTGCCAGCTATTGTAGTGGTCTGTATATTTTAGTAATTTATCAGACACTTTATCCAGAGAGACTTACATTTTAATTTTTTTTATCATACTGGTCCACAATGATAATTGAACACCCAACCTTGGAATTGCAAGCACCATGCTCTACCAACTGCGCCACACGGGACCAGAGTGTGTTCAGGAGGACGTCGAGCCCTCCAGTGTCTGTACTCACACTCCGTTCACTGTACACAGTTTAGCAGATGTCATGACGAGTGTCGCGAACTGCCCGTGTTACTATCACCTAACAATGCAGCAAAAATGCCAAACAAGTACACAAGTAATAATCAAAAACTAGAAACAAGAAATCATGAATGGCCTGCACTAATCCAGCAAACAACCCAAATAACATTGTATCAGTAATACAAATATATGCTAATACACTGAGTTTACAAACATTAAGAACACCTGCCCTTTCCATGACAGACTGACCAGGTGAATCCAGGTGACAGCTATGATCCCTTATTGATCCACTTCAATCGGTGTAGATGAAGGGAAAGAGACAGGTTAAAGAAAGATTTTTAAGCCTGGGGACAATTCAGACATGGATTGTGTGTGGGCCATTCAGAGGGTGAATGGGCAAGACAAAAGATTTAAGTGCCTTTGAACAGGTTATGGAAGTAGGTGCCAGGTGCACCGGTTTGTGTCAAGAACTGCAACTCTGATGGGATTTTCATGCTCAACAGTTTCCCATGTGTATCAAGAATAGTCCACCACCCAAAGGACATCCAGCCAACTTGACATAACTCTGGGAAGCATTGGAGTCAACATGGGCCAACATCCCTGTGGAACGCTTTCGACACCTTGTAGAGTCCCGACGAATTGATGCTGTTCTGAGGGCAAACACTAAGAATGATATGTACAGCCGTCGATACATTACAGTGAGCTATGTCAAGAATCCAGCGTACAAATAAACAGTGTAACAAAATGCAATGTACAGTAGTAGATATATTAGAATGAGCAATGTGAATAATACACTATATGAATACACCGTGTAAAAAACAGTATATAATAAACGGTCCAGTGTTTTAATGTCTTTTATATACATGGGACAGCAGCGTAGGCTGTGAGTGTGTGTTTTGTGTGAGAGAGTCTATCTTTGTCTCTTAATACAGGAGATGGTGCAGGGCTGTTCAACAGTCTGATGGCCTGAAGAGACAGACATTTTTTTCAGTCTTTCTTTCTGCTAGATGGTAGTGAACAGACCGTGACCTGGGTGGCAGAGGACCTATATGATCTTCTTGACCTTTGACACTGAGTGCTGTAAATGTCCTGGAGGGCAGGCAGCGCACGACTGGGGATGCTTTTAGCTGACCGCACCACGAGTGCTTCATTTGTCACATGTGAGGTACCAAAAAATAAATACATTTCCTTTATAATAAAGCATTGCATGCATTATCATCGCTTTTGCGTGCTGGCAGAGCATTAGAGTGGAGGTGCTTGCAGTTGTACACATTTTTTTCATCAATAGCCAGGTGTGTGGAGACACACATTGTACAATATGAGGAGGAAGTTGTAGTCCTAAAAAAAACTTTCCGGTTTCGCTGACTCACCCAATGATGCGCAGTTCACTCACCTGCGATGGTCGATGCGCAAAGTGCCAAACGCCTACAGTATCTCTTTCTTGTGAAACAATGCTGTTCGCTCAATAGGCCTATTTGGAAGTTGATAACTTAGGCCAGGGGGATTCAACTCTTACACTACGAGGTCCGGAGCCTGCAGGTTTTCTGTTCTACCTGATAATTAATTGCAAGCACCTGGTGTCCGAGGTCTAAATCAGTCCCTGATTAGTGGGGAACAATGAGAAAATGTGGTGGAACTGGCTTCGTGGTCCAGAGTTGAGTTTGAGGGACAGGCTATTTGGTAGCCTACAGATAGATTAGTCTTCTCTTTTCAGCAGGTAGATGACCTTCCCAGGCTCATGTCTACCAGAGCAGAGAGAGGGAGAGAGATCATAGAAAGTGTTCTGTGAGAGATACAGGCCCACTTCTCTCTCTCACCACAGCAATGGCCACGCGTTGGTCGCAATGTTGTGCAAACTATGAACTCGGGCCAGCCCAACACGAATCAATTCTTAGAATATCAGGCCCGTTTGCACATTACGTTTTTTAGGGGGCAGGAGAATTACAGAGGAGGCAACTTGAATGAACTCTGATTGCTTTTATTATCATTTTTACTTTGCGAACAGAGAGAAAGAAAAAAAGGGCTTTCCATGAGTGGTACTGGATCCTGGCGAATGGTTTCCAGAACGAAACAGTCCGGAACTGAGAGGTGCCGGTTCCTGTTCCGACAGGCTCAAATGAAGCACCGCGCATCATCGTCTGGAAAGCCATTTGGTTGAGGGAGGTACAGTTGCCATACCAGGCACTGATGCAGCCTGACAGAACGCTCTCAATGGTGTATATGTAGATGGTACACACAGACAGTATTACACATTCACACACACATACACACACTTTCACATGCACGTTTAACCAGGCAAGGCAATACATGGTGACGGGGTTCATTGTAAGCTGTTCAAACAGAAAGTATCGCTTCGGAACGAACAGAGAGTTGTGATACTTAACAACCCCTTTACTCAGCCAACACCCTACCCAGGCAGCCAAGCAAGCAGGCAGGGAGGCTCACATACAGACTGCAAATCATACTGTGCATGTGTGCGTGCACGGGTGTGAGTGATCTGCACTGGGGTCAGTTTTGTTAGTGAACAGCAGAGGAATGGCAGCAAAAACTAGCGAAACTGAAAAGTTGTACACATGTTTTTACTCTTTCTTCCCCCTCTCTGTTTTCTGTCTCTTCTATCTGTTTCCAATCTTCTTGCAATGGCCTCCAGCACCTGTTAACAGTGGGAAAGAGCTGGAGGGAGTGGGGGGCACGCAGGAGGGGATGAGGGAGGCTAAATAGTGTAGGGTGGTCGGGTCTGGTGTGAGGTCATTCAAGGTAATTTATAACACTAGCTAACACGTGCTGTACAGAGTACCTATCCTGAACGCAACTGAAACTGGCATTCAGCTCCGGATTTGAATATTGCACCGTATATTTGGCTATGGGAATGCATTAAAAGTCAAACTGGTTTCATGTTTTTGAGAGTAGATCAACTTTGCTGCTAGAATGTTGTTGTTGTTGTTGTCGTCCGCTTACTCTTATAGACACAGCTTGGTGTTGTGCAGTGCAACCATAACCTTGTTGCCTTGGGGAGAGGAGTCACAACACAGTTTGATGCTGAACCCCCCCCCCCCGAGAAGTACACAGGGCTTCCCTCTGTAGACACCTGTGTTGCTGGACGCTACAGCTGTTTTGTGACACACACACACACACACACACATCATCTCACTACTTCGTTCCAGACACACACACCCACACACTCTTTACTCACCCTTCACTTTCTCTCCCCGCTCCGTTCCAGATGGCGCTGATGATCTCATCACGGTAGGGCTTTCTCCTGCTTAACCAGAGGGGAGTGAGAATCATCACACACACACACACACAGCTTTGTCTTACTATACTTGTGAGGACTTTTTGGCGACCAACAATTGATTCCCATTCAAATCTTATTTTCCCTAAACCCTAAACCTAACCCTAACTATAATTTGAAACTTAACCCTAATTCTAACCCTAAAACTAACACCTAAGCCTAAAATAGCCTTTGTACAAATGTCCTCACTTCTCAGAATTTTGTTGGTTTACTATTCTTGTGAGGACTTCTGGTACTCACAAGTATAGTAAAACGTGTACACTCACACACACACACACACACACACACACACACACACACACACACACACACACACACACACACACACACACACACACACACACACACACACACACACACACACACACACACACACACACACATATACGAGTACACATGGCCTTGTATGGTGCTTGTTTGCCTCATCGTCATGTGTCTGAGAGGAGTTCCGATGACTACTGTATGCTGTCTAGGGTTTCTTTTGAAAGCCAGGGTTTGTTGTTTCTGATTCTACAGCTCTCCTCCTTGTTGAGCTTATTATATTATATTATGCCGGTCATCTTTCAGTTTGAAACATTTCCCATTTTAAAATGTACTTCAGGATTTCAAAAACAGATTCTGTGTTGGCTGTTGTCATTTCTATTTTTGACATTTGACATAATTATTGGATGTTATACTGTATGTCCATTTGTTATTATCCATTTAGCATACTGGTAACTGGACCAAATATATCCAACTAATGAATCATCGATAGAGCACATAGTTCCTAGTGTTGTCATCACTCCCTGTGTATTTGTTGTTATCATTCTGTGCCTGAGTTACTCACTGATTTGAGAGAGTTGATAGCTTTGACCTGGCTTGTTGATGGGATGTTGTTCGTAACCAGGCAACGGGATGACCTCCCTTGATTACAGCTCTTCCATGACACACTCTTCCAACTGATCTAAGGTCAGTTCCTCCTGCTAATAATGGAGGTTAGGACTTGGAGAGGGTAAGCTGATTCTAGATCTGTGCCTGAGCAACTTGGACTCAGGGGTAGACGTAACATAGTATACATAAATCTCCCTCTCTCCATTTAGTATGATATGTTACGTTTTGTATGCTATTTTAATATATGGATGTTCATCACCCATTTCATATGATATGTTACGAATTACAGCTGGTATGATTATGTTATCAATTGCGAATTTGCAATACATATCATATGTCATGAATTCCACTTTGTTGTGTCTAACATTAGCTAGGTGGCATCTAACTAAGATGTTTGGTGCAGTATTTCTCAAGTGAAATGTTTGTCAGGAAAAAGATTAGTCTCTCATTGAATGACAACAAACACTTCATTGAAGAATCCCTACTGTTGACCAATCACCGACGAAGGGGCATAGACTTCGGCTACCGACTTCGCCTCCAGAATGTTTTGTGTGTGTATGAACAGCCGGAAAAATCCTTTCCCAACCCTCCCAAGTGGTGCAGTGGTCTAAGGCACTGCATCGCAGTGCTGGAGGCTCGATCCTGGGCTGTGTCGCGGCCGGCCGCAACCGGGAGACCCATGAGGCGGCACAGAATTGGCCCAGTGTCATCTAGGTTAAGGAAGTGTAACGGCTTTCTTCCATAGGTGAAGGAGAGGACCAAAGTGCAGCGCGGCTAGTGTTCAACATGTTTAATAAAAGAACAAGTGAAACACTACAAACAACATACAAAATAACAAATGTGCAAAACCGATACAGACCTATCTGGTGCAGAACACAAACACAGAGACAGGTAACAAACACCCACAAAATCCCAACACAAAACAAGCCTCCTATATATGATTCTCAATCAGGGACAACGATTACCATCTGCCTCTGATTGAGAACCATATTAGGCTGGACATAGAAACAGACAAACTAGACACACAACATAGAATTCCCACCCAGCTCACGTCCTGACCAACTAAACACATACAAAACAACAGAAAACAGGTCAGGAACGTGACAGAACCCCCCCCCCAAGGTGCGAACTCCGGGCGCACCCCTAAAACTCAAGGGGAGGGTCTGGGTGGGCATCTGTCCGCGGTGGCGGCTCCGGCGCAGGACGAGGACACCACTCCACCACTGTCTTTGTCCCCCTCCTTAGCGTCCTTTGAGTGGCGACCCTCGCCCACGACCTTGGCCTAAGAATCCTCCCCAAGTCCCCCACATGATTTAGGAGGTAGCTCAGGACAGAGAGGTAGCTCAGGACAGAGAGGTAGCTCAGGACAGAGAGGTAGCTCAGGAGAGAGAGGTAACTCCGGACTAATGGCAGCTCCGGACTGAGTGGCAGCTCCGGACTGAGTGGCAGCTCCGGACTGAATGGCAGCTCCGGACTGAATGGCAGCTCCGGACTGAGTGGCAGCTCCGGACTGAGTGGCAGCTCCGGACTGGGTGGCAGCTCCGGACTGGGTGGCAGCTCCGGACTGGGTGGCAGCTCCGGACTGGGTGGCAGCTCCGGACTGAATGACCGCTCCGGACTGAATGACCGCTCCGGACTGGAGGGCAGCTCATGACTGTAGGGCAGCTCATGACTGTAGGGCAGCTCATGACTGTAGGGCAGCTCATGACTGTAGGGCAGCTCATGACTATAGGGCAGCTCATGACTGTAGGACAGCTCATGACTGTAGGGCAGCTCATGACTGTAGGACAGCTCATGACTGTAGGACAGCTCATGACTGTAGGGCAGCTCTGGCAGCTCCTGACTGGCTGGCGGCTCTGGCAGCTCCTGACCGGCTGGCGTCTCTGGCAGCTCCTGACTGGCTGGCGTCTCTGGCAGCTCCTGACTGGCTGGCGTCTCTGGCAGCTCCTGACTGGCTGGCGTCTCTGGCAGCTCCTGACTGGCTGGCGTCTCTGGCAGCTCCTGACTGACGGACGGCTCTAGCGGCTCCTGACTGACGGACGGCTCTAATGGCTCGGGACAGACGGGCGGCTCTAATGGCTCGTGGCAGACGGATGACTCAGATGGCGCTGGGCAGACAGATGGCTCAGATGGCGCTAGGCAGACAGATGGCTCAGACGGCGCTGGGCAGACGGATGGCTCAGATGGCGCTGGGCAGACGGATGGCTCAGACGGCGCTGGGCAGACGGATGACTCAGACGGCGCTGGGCAGACGGATGGCTCAGACGGCGCTGGGCAGACGAGCAGTGCAGGCGGCGTTGGGCAGACGGGCAGTTCAGGCACCGCTGGGCAGACGGCAGACTCTGGCCGGCTGAGACGCACTATAGGCCTGATGCGTGGTGCCGGAACTGGAGGTACCGGGCTGAGGGCACGCACCTCAGGGCGAGTGCGGGGAGGAGGAACAGGGCTCTGGAGATGCACTGGAAGCCTGGTGCGTGGTGTAGGCACTGGTGGTACTGGGCTGGGGCGGGAAGGTGGCGCCGGATATACCGGACCGTGAAGGAGGACACGCGCTCTTGAGCACCGAGCCTCTCCAACCTTACCAGGTTGAATGGTCCCCGTAGCCCTGCCAGTGCGGCGAGGTGGAATAGCCCGCACTGGGCTATGCAGGCGAACCGGGGACACCACCTGTAAGGCTGGTGCCATGTACGCCGGCCCGAGGAGACGTACTGGAGGCCAGATATGTTGGGCCGGCTTCATGGCACCCGGCTCGATGCCCAACCTAGCCCTACCAGTGCGGCAAGGTGGAATAGCCCGCACTGGGCTAAGCACGCGTACTGGGGACACCGTGCGCTTTACCGCATAACACGGTGTCTGACCAGTACGACGCCCTCTCACTCCACGGTAAGCCCGGGGAGTTGGCTCAGGTATCCAACCCGGCTTCGCCACACTCCCCTTTAGCCCCCCCCCCCAAGAAATTTTTGGGTGAGCCTCTCGGGCTTCCAGCCTCTCTTACGTGCTGCCTCCTCAATCCACCGCTCCTGGGCTGTGGCTGCCTCCTTCTCCTCCCGAGAGCGGCGATTCTCTCCAACCTTTGCCCAGGGTCCTTTTCCGTTCATGATTTCCTCCCATGACCATTCCTCCTGGTACCGCTGCTGCTGTTGCTGCTGCCCGTTGCCACGCTGCTTGGTCCGGGTTTGGTGGGTGTTTCTGTAACGGCTTTCTTCCATAGGTGAAGGAGAGGACCAAAGTGCAGCGCGGCTAGTGTTCAACATGTTTAATAAAAGAACAAGTGAAACACTACAAACAACATACAAAATAACAAATGTGCAAAACCGATACAGACCTATCTGGTGCAGAACACAAACACAGAGACAGGTAACAAACACCCACAAAATCCCAACACAAAACAAGCCTCCTATATATGATTCTCAATCAGGGACAACGATTACCATCTGCCTCTGATTGAGAACCATATTAGGCTGGACATAGAAACAGACAAACTAGACACACAACATAGAATTCCCACCCAGCTCACGTCCTGACCAACTAAACACATACAAAACAACAGAAAACAGGTCAGGAACGTGACAGGAAGGGTTTGGCCGGCCGTGATGTCCTTGTCCCATCGCACTCTAGTGACTCCTTGTGTTGGGCCGGACGCATGCACGCTGACTGTGGTCGCCAGACACATTGGTGCGGCTGGCTTCCGGGTTAGACGAGTAGTGTGACAGGAAGCAGTGCGGCTTGGCAGGGTCGTGTTTGAGGACGCATGGCTCTCGACCTTCGCCTCTCCAGAGTCTGCACGGGAGTTGCAGCGATGGGACAAGACTGTAACTATTAATTTGGGAGAAAAAAGGGGTAAAATAAATCAATAATAATTTGAACAAAACAAAAAACAAATCAAAAAGAAAAATACTTGCCCAAGACCAAAATTAACAAAAACATCAAAAGATGTCATCATAATATATGCACAAACAGGTGTTATACACCTACCCATCCTCCCCGGCCAACCTCCCTCCTTTAGATTTTTGCCAAATTATTATTATTATTATTATTTTATTTTTTCAAATTATTATTATTAGAATTATTATTAGAATTAGACTTTTTTGGGCCTAAGTAACCTTCTGTCTTATGTAACCATACCAAACGTACCATTTTATACTAATTGGAGGGTCACAAATGTATGTTTTCTATGTTACTTCTAGTCTTTGAGGCCAGGCTGCCCTGAGGACAACTTGTTACCCGGAGCAACAGTGTTAGCCTACATAAAGAGTTTATTGTGAGCATGTGCTAAAGGGCTAACCGCTAACAGCTAAGTGCTAACAGTGGTTTGTTTGGGTTTTGAAGTAGCCTCAAAGCTCATGTTACGGACCTAGTCCAGAGAATGGCTTATTCATGGGACTAACAGTCACTGGCCTGTTGATGACAATAACACCTCCACCACACTTCAAGTCAGTCATGTAAAATAACACTGTTCTTTTCACACGAGACTGGCTGATATTTTGAGTTGATGTGAATGAGATATGGGATTGCAGTAGAAGATACGTGGCTTGTGATGTTTCTTTTTGTGTCATTACAAAGGTCCTTGGGTGACTTGACATGAGGGGGTATGACATAGTTTTAGGCCTATACTGATTACATTATATTTCTATGATGTATCGTTACATTCTGGGGCTCCCAAGTGGCGCAGCTGTCTAAGGCACTGCATTTCAGTGTTAGTGATGTCACTACAGACCCTGGTTCAAATCCAGCTGGTATCACAACCGGCCATGATTGGGAGTTCTATAGGTCAGTGCACAATTGGCCTGGTGTCGTTAGGGTTTGGCCAAGGTAGGCTGTCATTGTAAATAAGAATTTGTTCTTAAAACTGACTTGCCAAGTTAAATAAAGGTAAAATAAATATTCAATGCTCCATGTATTTCATTCCATTTAATGGTCTTTGCAATTAATATAATCCATTCAACAATGTTGTTAACCCCTCTCTCTCCATCTTTCTCTCCTTGACTCCCTCAGTGGTTCTATCTCTATGCGCTGTGTGAACCGATGGCAGAGAATAATGTCGACCAATAACATCTCCCAGGCCAGGAAGCTGGCGGAGCAGCTCCGCATCGAGGCGCGGATCGAACGCATCAAGGCAGGTTTGGAATCATATTTAGGGCCCAGAGTTTTTCCAGGGCCTGAAGTTTTTCCATGGTTAGGTCACATGGCCTATCCCCCTCTATCTCTCCCTCACTCTCTCTCTCCCTCTTCCCCCTCAGGTATCTAAGGCAGCAGCAGAGCTGATGAACTACTGTGAGATGCACGCACACAGAGATCCTCTGCTAGTGGGATTGCCCACCTCTGGAAACCCCTTCAAGGACAAGAAACCCTGCATCATCCTATAGCTCCTCCCCCATCCCATCCCTGGCCTGCCAATCACTGCCTTTGACCTCTAGACACTGTGGGATGCTCCGTGAAACCCTAACCTCAAAGAGACTTTGAAGGATAGAGAAGTGATGCTATATACAATACATATACAATACATACATAGTCATGATTGTGAGCTGAATAGCTGGAAATCAAATGAATGGGAATCATTGGTGCAACAGATGGTTAGGCAGAAAAAGCGTTGTTGGGACGCATTGGAAAACAGGAACGTTACCGGATGATACTGCAAGAGGAGCGGTGAAACACATAATTGGCAGATACAAATGAAGGAACTACAAGCACAAGGCTGTTGGCTTTGTGTTCATCCAAACACATTTTCTGTCATTCAGGATGTAACATTGTCTGGCTAGAGAGAGGACCCAGCTAGCACATTTGGTTCCATTAAAGTCTTGTTGACGCTGAGAACAGAATGTATGTTTTAAAATAACATTCTTAAATGTTACTGTTTTCTTGGTGGGTTTTTTGGAAAGTTTTCTTGATGTTCTGAAAACATGGCTTTAAATAGAATCATGAGGAAGCCTGCAGAAAATGTTATGTTTAAGTACTGAAATTCCCACAGAAGAACGTAGTTTCTTAACTTTCTTTGAACAATTTAAGAACATTACTTTAAATCAGGGTTCCCCAACTGGCGGCCCAAGGCCCAAATTTGCCCCGTGGGTGGTTTTATTTGGCCCCCCAAGTTTTCTGAGCAAAAAATAAATTGAATTTTCATTGTTGGACATAAAAACACTAGGTAATTAGCTCAAAGTGATTTTAATTTAAGAAATCTGTTCCCAAGTATTCCCACGCATAATAGAGGTTTAAAATGATTGCTTTAGTCAAACATTACGTCTGAAAAAAAACGGCCCGCGGCTGAATCAATTGTAGTTGATGTTCCCTGCTTTAAATAGGAAGATGAGGAAACCTGTAGGAAACGTTATGCCGAAGTAATGAAATTCCCACATAAGAAACCTATGGTTCTCAGAATTGTATGTGCTTGCTGGGTAAGGTCAACAACTAAAAAACTAAATTGCGTTTTAGTACATGTATATTCTTCTAATTCTCAATGTTTTTCCTGAATCAGAAGTCATTATGTTAACTACCTGTCCTAATGCCAATAAGGAATGTAACAGTGTATTTTTTCATCATTTGTCCTGCTTTCCCTCTTTTTTGGGGTACAAATAACGACACCCTATTTGGCAGATGTATTTTCCTCAAAACGCTTTCTTCTCCAATGTTTCCAATGATCTGTCACGAATCCTGCTTCCTGAGTCTGTTTTTGCCTGTGTTCTGTCCTGGAGTGTTTTTCCGGTGTCCTGGAACGCACCATGTCTGGTTGCCGGGCGACGTAGCTAGTTGGGAGATCTCTGATTACCCGCACCTGTATCCCATCAGCTATCTGCACACCTGGTCCTGATCATCACCCCTCCACTTCATAAGCTCTGACCTGACATCTATTCCCTGCCGGATCGTTAGCCATGAACAGTATGTTGTGCCAGCGTATCAGCCTCCAGTTTGATAGAGTTTGTTTTGTTGTTTTGTACGTCTTGCTTGCCTTGAACTTACCTCCGTTTGTTCTGTCTACAGTCATTCACCCGGAACACTCACCCCATCCCTGCCTGGTCGTCGGTGGCTTCTGTTACTCCCTTGGATCTGCCTATTCACTCCCATCAACTAACCTCCGCTGCCCGCTCCGCCACCTGGATCATTCTACCTCTACGTTTAAACTTGTAAATAAATACTCACCTTCGTCCTACTCTCCTTGTCCTGGTCTGCTTCTGGGTTCTAATTTAGAAAACCGTGACAGAACGATCCGGCCAAGGATGAACCCAGCGGACCTGGACTCCGTTCGCCATGCCATTACCCATCAGGAGAAGATATTGGGACAACACAGCACGGCGCTACAGGAGATAACGTTTTCAGTCCGGAACTTCTCTGCTAGCTTGACGAGTATCCAGGATCAGCTCAGTTTGCCGGCGGATCATCCACCACCTGTTTCACCCCTCTCACCTGCCGCTTCTGGAGCGGTTTCCTTCCGTGAGCCCAAGGTTCCGACGCCTGATAAGTACGAAGGGGATTTGGGAAGATGCCGTTCATTTCTTATGCAGTGTGGTTAAGTTTTTGATCTGCAGCCCTACTCTTATGCCACAGAGAAGGCTAGGATAGCTTTTGTTATTGAACTGCTGCGTGGTAGAGCTCTGGAATGGGCTTCAGCCGTTTGGGAACGACAGGACACCTGCATGGCGTCATACCAGGAGTTCACGGCAGAGATGAGAAAGCTTTTTGACCATCCAGTCCGAGGTAAGGACGCAGCTAAGCGTTTGTTCTCTCTTCGCCAAGGAGCTCGCAGTGTGGCAGACTTTGTGATCGAATTCAGGACATTGGCTGTGGAGAGTGGTTGGTATGAGGAGTCACTACAAGCGGCTTTTTACCAGGGGTTGTCGGAGCAACTCAAGGACGAGCTGATCTCCTATCCAGAGCCTAGTGACCTGGACAGTTTGGTCACATTATCTATTCGGGTGGATAATAGAGTCCGAGAGAGGAGGGAGAAGCAGTGGGGCCCGTCCAATCAATCAGCAACTCGGTTACCATTCGGGTCAGGAAGTGGACCAGAACGTGTTGATCATTATTCCCCACACGGGATTAGTGGAGGTGTCTTGCCGCCAGATCCTGAACCCATGCAAGTGGGGCGGCACGGGTTAACTAAGGAGCGCCAACGTAGACGTGAGACCAACAGCTGCCTCTACTGTGGTAGCTCGGGACATTACATCTTCGCTTGTCCTCAGCGCCCGTTAAACTGCCCGGCTCGCTAAGTTTGGGAGGACTTTTAGCGAGCCAGTTTCAACCTCCCAAGAGCCCTGTCAGACCCTGTTTTCCGGCGACCCTCATGAATAAGAATCAGAGTTTAGCGATGAACGCTTTTATCGATTCAGGTGCCGATGGCAGCTTTATTGATGCCGACTTGGTGGAACAGCTGGGGCTTTCCAAGGAGCAATTGCCGGAAGCCATTGAAGCAACCACTCTGAACGGCAGTAGTCTGGCACGGATCACTATGAGGACTGAACCGGTTAAGATGTTGTTGTCGGGGAATCATTCAGAGGTTATCTCCTTCTTCATTCTGCCTTCGCCCCATGTTCCTCTGGTTCTTGGATACCCCTGGCTGAGAGAACACAATCCCTCGTTTGATTGGGTGACGGGTAAGGTAACTAGTTGGAGCATTGAGTGTCATGCTAACTGCCTTAGGACTGCCTGTTCTCATGCTGTTCCCAGTCAGGTCAGTGAGTCTGCTCCCCCTGATTTGTCCCTGGTTCCAGAAACCTATCACGATTTGGGTGAAGTGTTCAGTAAGCAGAAGGCTCTGTCACTTCCTCCCCACCGACCTTATGACTGTGCGATTAATCTGTTCCCTGGAGCTGCCTTTCCCAAGGGACGGTTATACAGTATCTCTCGACCTGAGCGTGAAGCCTTGGAGACCTACATCAAGGAGTCTCTAGCTGCAGGTCTCATTCGCCCCTCGTCATCACCCCTGGGAGCAGGATTCTTTTTTGTGAGCAAGAAGGATGGCTCTCTTCGACCGTGTATTGATTATCGGGGGTTGAATGATATTACGGTCAAAAACAAGTATCCCCTGCCCTTGATGAGCTCTGCTTTCGACTCTTTACAGGGTGCTACGGTGTTTACGAAGCTTGACCTACGCAATGCTTATCATCTGGTTCGGATCAGAGAGGGGGACGAGTGGTTGACTGGGTTCAATACACCTATGGGACATTTCGAGTACCAGGTGATGCCGTTTGGACTGACCAACGCTCCTGCTGTGTTCCAAAGTATGGTGAATGACGTGCTGAGATATGATTGGTATTTTTGTGTTCGTTTACCTGGATGATATCCTCATCTTCTCGAGGGAGCTTTCCAGCCACGTCCAGCATGTCAAGCAGGTCCTGCAGCGGTTATTGGAGAACCGCCTGTTCGTGAAGGCTGAAAAGTGTGATTTTCACGCCCACACTACGTCCTTCCTCGGGTACATCATCTCCAGGGGAGAGATCAAGATGGACCAAGAGAAGGTTCGGGCGGTTCGGGATTGGGCCCAGCCCGGTACGAGATTGCAGCTCCAGAGATTCCTGGGGTTTGCGAACTTCTATCGGAGGTTTATCCGTGATTACAGCCGGGTGGCCGCCCCTTTAACTGCCCTGACGTCTTGCACCAGAACTTTCTGTTGGACTCCTGAGGCAGACCGAGCATTTCTGAACTTGAAGAGCCGATTCACCAACGCCCCGATTCTCTCTCAACCTGACACTTCCCGTCAGTTTGTTGTTGAGGTGGACGCGTCTGATGTGGGAGTGGGCGGCATCCTGTCCCAGCGTAGCTCCACTGACGGTAAACTCCATCCCTGCGCCTTCTACTCTTGTCGTCTTTCACCAGCTGAGAGAAACTACGATGTGGGTAACCGGGAGCTTCTCGCTGTGAAGCTTGCCTTGGAGGAGTGGCGCCACTGGTTGGCGGGAGCGGAGCAACCGTTTGTGGTCTGGACTGACCACAAGAATCTGGCTTACGTGCAATCGGCTAGACGTCTCAACTCCCGTCAGGCCAGGTGGGCTTTGTTTTTTGGACGCTTCAATTTTTCCCTGACGTTCCGACCTGGGTCGAAGAACGGCAAGGCGGACGCCTTGTCCCGGATGTTCTCCAAGACGGAGGAGAGTGGGGCCAAGACTGAGATGATTCTTCCCCAGAACTTTGTCGTGGGAGCCGTTACATGGAGGATTGAGGAGGATGTGATGGCGGCCCTTCGGACGCAGCCCGGCCCCGGTAACGGTCCACCCGGTCGGTTGTTCGTGCCTGAGTCGGTCCGTTCTGCTGTCCTTCAGTGGTCCCACGCCAGCAAGATAGCTTGTCACCCTGGCGTTGCTCGGACTATGGCGCTACTGCGCAGACAATTTTGGTGGCCTGCCATGGGAGAAGATACCCGGAGGTTTGTTGCCGCTTGTCCTGTTTGTGCGCAGAATAAGAGTACCAATCGGCCCAGCTCTGGGCTTCTTCACCCCCTACCTATTCCCCGGCGACCTTGGTCGCATCTGGCCCTGGACTTTGTCACGGGGTTGCCCTCTTCTGTTGGGAACACGGTCATTCTGACCATTGTGGACAGATTCAGCAAGTTCGCTCACTTTGTCCCCATCTCCAAGCTTCCATCTGCCACTGAGACGTCCGAGATCCTTGTTAGGGAGATTTTCAGGGTCCACGGGTTGCCCAGTGACATTGTTTCTGACCGTGGTCCTCAGTTTACCTCTGCTGTCTGGAGATCCTTCTGTTTGGCCATTGGAGCTACAGTCAGTCTCACATCTGGATTTCACCCCCAATCTAATGGTCAGGCGGAGAGAGCCAACCAGAAGATGGAGTCCACGCTGCGCTGCCTTGTCTCCTCTGATCCCACCTCTTGGTCCTCTCAGTTACCCTGGGTTGAGTATGCCCATAATACTCTCCCTTCATCTGCCACTGGGATGTCTCCCTTCCAGTGCCTGTATGGTTACCAACCTCCCTTGTTTCCTTCTCAGGAGAGGGATCTCTCGGTTCCCTCTGTCCAGGCCCACATTCGTCGTTGCCACCGGACCTGGCATCGGGCCAGGAAGGCCCTCCTTAGAGTTTCTGACCGGTATCAGATCCAGGCGAATCGTCGCCGTATTCCTGCCCCCGCTTATACCGTCGGAGATAAGGTTTGGTTGGCTACACGGGATCTTCCTCTACGGACTGAGTCGAAGAAACTGTCACAGAAGTTCATTGGTCCGTTTGTGGTGGAGAGAATCATTAATCCTGTTGTGGTTCGACTCAAGTTGCCTGCAACGCTTAGAGTACACCCCACCTTTCATGTCTCCTGCCTCAAGCCGGTTCTCCTCAGTCCTCTGTTGCCCCCTCCTCCTCGTCCTCCTCCTCCTCGGATGATCGGAGGTGGTCCTGCCTACACGGTGCGCCGCATCATGGACTCCAGACGGCGGGGTCGAGGGTTCCAGTATCTCGTGGATTGGGAAGGATATGGCCCAGAGGAGAGGAGTTGGATTCCTCGGCGTCAGATCCTTGATGCTGACCTGCTTCGTGACTTCTACCGCCTCCACCCTGGCGCTCCGGGTAGTCCGCCCGGTGGCGTTCGTCGGAGGGGGGGTACTGTCACGAATCCCGCTTCCTGAGTCTGTTTTTGCCTGTGTTCTGTCCTGGAGTGTTTTTCCGGTGTCCTGGAACGCACCCTGTCTGGTTGCCGGGCGACGTAGCTAGTTGGGAGATCTCTGATTACCCGCACCTGTATCCCATCAGCTATCTGCACACCTGGTCCTGATCATCACCCCTCCACTTCATAAGCTCTGACCTGACATCCATTCCCTGCCGGATCGTTAGCCATGAACAGTATGTTGTGCCAGCGTATCAGCCTCCAGTTTGATAGAGTTTGTTTTGTTGTTTTGTACGTCTTGCTTGCCTTGAACTTACCTCCGTTTGTTCTGTCTACAGTCATTCACCCGGAACACTCACCCCATCCCTGCCTGGTCGTCGGTGGCTTCTGTTACTCCCTTGGATCTGCCTATTCACTCCCATCAACTAACCTCCGCTGCCCGCTCCGCCACCTGGATCATTCTACCTCTACGTTTAAACTTGTAAATAAATACTCACCTTCGTCCTACTCTCCTTGTCCTGGTCTGCTTCTGGGTTCTAATTTAGAAAACCGTGACATGATCATTGTGTCTAATCCTTAAAAGCCTCTCTAAAGCCTTTGGTCCTTTATCTGAGAATGAATGTATCTTCGTGCCAATGTTAATGCCATTTACTGTACAATTATTCTTCCAGATCATCAATCATTAGGTTTGGTGACAATTCTGTTTAATCTTTTTTATTTTTTATTAATCGCTTTGGTGCTATTTTTTTTTAACTAAGTACAACACAAAATCATACAATCACTTTTTCAAACTTAATCAGTGTTTCATCAAGAAATGCATGGTTCACGTTGCGGTACATGTTCATATAAAGTTATTGCCTTTCACAATGCAAGGATTCTCTTCTCTTTTGTTGAAATTCATTTGATTATTATCCTAAATTTTTACATTTAAGTCATTTAGCAGACGCTCTTATCCAGAGCGACTTACAAGTACATACATTCATACTTTTTTTGTACTGGTCCCCCGTGGGAATCGAACCCACAACCCTGGCGTTGCAAGCGCCATGCTCTACCAACAGCCACACGGGACCTAAATCAAATCAAAGTTTATTTGTCACGTGCGCCGAATACAACAGGTGTAGTAGACCTTACAGTGAAATGCTTACTTACAGGCTCTAACCAACAGTGCAAAAAAGGTATTAGGTGAACAATAGGTAAGTTAAGAAATAAAAACAACAGTAAAAAAGACAGTGAAAAATAACAGCAGCGAGGCTATATACAGTAGCGAGGCTATAACAGTAGCAAGGCTACATACAGACACTGGTTAGTAGGGCAGATTTAGGTAGTATGTAGATATGGTTAAAGTGACTATGCATATATGATGAACAGAGAGTAGCATTAGCATAAAAGGGATTGGCGGGTGGTGGGTGGCGGGACACAATGCAGATAGCCCGGTTAGCCAATGTGCGGAAGCGCTGGTTGGTCGGGCCAATTGAGGTAGTATGTACATGAATGTATAGTTAAAGTGACTATGCATATATGATAAACAGAGAGTAGCAGCAATGTAAAAGAGGGGTTGGGGGGGCACACAATGCAGATAGTCCAGGTAGCCATTCCATTACCCGTTCAGGAGTCTTATGGCTTGGGAGTAAAAACTGTTGAGAAGCCTTTTTGTTCTAGACTTGGCACTCCGGTACCGCTTGACATGCGGTAGTAGAGAGAACAGTCTGTGACTGGGGTGGCTGGGGTCTTTGACAATTTTTAGGGCCTTCCTCTGACATCGCCTGGTGTAGAGGTCCTGGATAGCAGGCAGCTTAGCCCCAGTGATGTACTGGGCCATACGCATTACCCTCTGTAGTGCCTTGCGGTCGGAGGCCTAGCAATTGCCATACCAGGCAGTGATGCAACCAGTCAGGATGCTCTCGATGTTGCAGCTGTAGAACCTTTTGAGGATCTCAGGACCCAAGCCAAATCTTTTTTGTTTCCTGAGGGGGAATAGGCTTTGTCGTGCCCTCTTCACGGCTGTCTTGGTGTGTTTGGACCATTCTAGATTGTTGGTGATGTGGACACCAAGGAACTTGAAGCTCTCAACCTGCTCCACTACAGCCCCATCGATGAGAATGGGGGCGTGCTCGGTCCTCCTTTTCCTGTAGTCCACAATCATCTGCTTAGTCTTGGTTACGTTGAGGGATAGGTTGTTATTCTAGCACCACCCGGCCAGGTCTCTCACCTCCTCCATATAGGCTGTCGTTTTAGTCGTTTTTAATTGACTGCTCTTAATAGTTGATGATCACTTAAACGTTTGGTAAACCTATAGATTTGACATGTCGACTGGAACTACATACAGTTTTTTCACAACCCTTAGTACAAAACGGGTCACAGTCTTTCATTCAAAAACCTTTCACTGTGCTGAAAGTAATATGCTACAGTACTGTAAATTGCAGTAGATTACAGTTTTCACATTATGCAGTACACTTACATTATCCAACAAAATTGACAGAAAATCTATAATTTCCATAATATCTATCCAATGTTGAAGATTATATAATCATTCATGCAAAAAAACATGACATTTTTCAGATATAATTCCAACATAGGTATACTGTCTGTAATCAAATGTAAGAAGTGAAAATAAAACATGTTTAGCACGCATTCATTTGCATCAAGCCTGTCTTGAGCATTTGGCCATAAATTCTCATCCACATAACAGGGAATGTCCTCATTGTTCATGCACTGCGGGAAAAATCTTTTGGCATGGCGAATCCAAGCTTGACATTGGTCTGCATTGATTTCGTCACATGCCCCATCCATGGCCAGAAGGAGGGTGGCACACTCATGGGGACGGCGATCGTACACCTTCCACCTCCATGCTGGAAAAAATACCTCAAAAAGTTTGAGGAAAGGAGAGTATAGGGCAGGTATACAGTGCATTCAGAAAGTATTCAGACCCCTTCACTTTTTCCACATTTTATTACGTTACAGCCTTATTTTAAAATTGATTAAATAGTTTTTCCCCTCATCAATCTACACACAATACCCCATAATGACAAAGCAAAAACAGGTTTTTAGAAATGTTTGTAAAAAAACGGAAATATCACATTTGCCTAAGTATTCAGACCCTTTACTCAGTACTTTGTTGAAGCACCTTTGGCAGTGATTACAGCCTTGAGTCTTCTTGTGTATGACGCTACAAGCTTGGCACACATATATTTGGGGAGTTTCTCCCATTCTTCTCTGCAGATCCTCTCAAGCTCTGTCAGGTTGGATGGGGAGCGTCGCTGCACAGCTATTTTCAGGTATCACCAGAGATGTCCGATCGGGTTCAAGTTCGGGCTCTGGACTGGGAGACTCATCAGGATCGAGAGAAAGATGAATAGAGCAAAGTACAGAGAGACCCTTGATGAAAACCTGCTCCAGAGCACTAAGGACCTCAGACTGGGCCGAAGGTTCACCTTCCAACAGGACAACAACCCTATGCACACAGCCACCACCATGCTTCGCCGTAGGGATGGTATTAGCCAGGTGATGAGCAGTGCCTGGTTTCCTCCAAATGGGACACTAAGGCATTCAAGCCAAAGAGTTCAGTCTTGGTTTCTTCAGACTAGAGAATCTTGTTTCTCATGGTCTGAGAGTCCATTGGGTGTCTTTTGGTAAACTCCAAGCGGGCTGTCATGTGCCTTTGGCTTCTGTCTGACCACTCTACCATAAAGGCCTGATTGGTGGAGTGCTGCATAGATGGTTGTCCTTCTGGAAGGTTCTCCCATCTCCACAGAGGAACTCTGGAGCTCTGTCAGAGTGACCATGGGTTTCTTGGTTACCTTCCTGACCAAGGTCCTTCTCCCCTGATTGCTCAGTTTGGCCGGTCGGCCAGCTCTAGGAAGAGTCTTGGTGATGGATGGATGCCACTGTGTTCTTTGGGACCTTCAATGCTGCAGCTCTACGGACAATTCCTTCTACCTCTTGGTTTTTGCTCTGACATGCACTGTCAACTGTGAGACCTTATATAGACAGGTGTGTGCCTTTCCAAATCATGTCCAATCAGTTGAATTCACCACAGGTGGACTTCAAAAGGCACCAGGTAAATGTGTTTCATAGATACACGGTGCCTCTTCAAAAGGCAGGCTATTGTTGGTAGGTTGATGGATGAAACATTGGCAAAGGTATCATCGTTCTCATTGGCCTGCTTTATTTCAACTCTGAGGGTAGAACACAGTATACTGTCAATAGATCATACGGTAAGAATATTAACATGTTTTAGAAATGCACATGCATTACAATATGTCATTTACTGTAAATGTAACGGTAAAGCATAAAGCATATCCTGCAGAAATGTTCTCATGATCGAATTGAGAGTTGATCTTTTCAGATTGGGTTGAACTAATTTGACAGCCTCTGCCATGGTAATACAGTATCACCCTCCTTCAGGCCATGAATAAGGGATGCAATGAAATCAGTCCAGACCTATGTCGGGCTTGGATTCGCCATGCCAAAAGGTTTTTCCCCAGGTGCATGTATTTACTGTGATTTCGATGAGAACCTACAGTAAGGCCAAATGCTCAAGACAGGCTTGAAGCAAACTAGTGACAAATTAACATTATGTTTCTTTCATTTCTTTCACTTGATTATATTGTGAAATATGCCTTCAGTGATCACGCCTTTTGATAACACATGGGATAGAAATGATTGAAGTTAGATGTTCAGTCAATTTTAATGGGTAATACAAGTGTATTACCTTATATGAAAATAGTGTGGTGTACTGTAGTTTACAGTGCTGTAGGATACTGCATTCAAAGGGCAATTTTGAAACGTGTATCTTACATTTTTTTGCTATTGGATTATGTGGTTGTTAAAAGAACAAAAATGAGAAGATATGATTATGTTGTGTTTCAGCGATTAAACCAAAGTACTCATTATATTTCACAGTAAACCTATATTTTGGATCAATGGTTGTGTGGTGAAAGATGTCTACAAACAAAATGTATGCACAATGACAGGCATGAATGTAAGAGTGGCTGCTTTACAAGTGTTACCAGTTTGTAGTTTTGTACTAAGAGTTTTGAAAAATCTCCACCTACTTATGAAAATAGTACCAAAGAGATAACATAAAAATTGTAACATGATGCCACTGTATGATTGGAGTTTCAGGAGGTTTTGTTGCAGGTACTGTACTGTATTGAAACGCTAAGGGAGCTAGTAAACCCGAGATCCACTATGTCTTACTGAACAGCTCTTAGTATGGCTCTTTAAGTTGACTCAATAACCAGCAACTTACTGTACTATTCATTGTACAGTTTCACGAGACCCCCATGAATAGTGCTGTCAGCTGCAGGAGAAAGGAGGGCAATACATTTTGGGGGCATGACCTGCGTGAGGCTAATTTAGAGATTTTATTTTAGCCCAGAAACGGCACAACTAGTACAATTGAGAGAGTCAACAGACGTGACGGCCCATTATGCAACTGGCATGTGATTGCTTTAGTCACTTGAGTGTCACATGAGGGTTGACTGGTAAATGCCCACGCAGTCGGCACAGTATGAATGTGTGTGTGTGTGTGTGTGTGTGTTGTAATTAGTACACCAAAGAATGTTAGGGATCATAAAGGTTCAGAGAAAGCCTTGGGGTGGGAGTGTTGTTTAATTAAGCGATTGGCAAAAAAAAAGAAACACATTATTTACCCCCAATATAGCTATTTATCTTGGGTCAAAAATAGAGCAAAGGAATGAAATACAGAAGAGTTGTACAAAAGAAGGCCTTGGATGTGTCGCCTAGAGAAACAACGGGGCTATTTGATTGAGGCCCCGTGCCCATAGCACAATCAAAGCTCTTTATTGGTGACTAAGTCTTAGGAGAAATCACAAGAGTAAGACTCAAGAAAATGACGGTTGGCTCATTGCTCCTGTCATGATACCACAAAGGCAGTTTGAACAACATGAAAATTCACAGTGAAATGAACAGGCTTTTCTTTGTAGCGGCTCTCTGTGTCTCTGTTACCCTGGCTGTGTCCCAAATGGCACCCGATTCCCTATATACACTGCTCAAAAAAATAAAGGGAACACTTAAACAACACAATGTAACTCCAAGTCAATCACACTTCTGTGAAATCAAACTGTCCACTTAGGAAGCAACACTGATTGACAATAAATTTCACATGCTGTTGTGCAAATGGAATAGACAAAAGGTGGAAATTAAAGGCAATTAGCAAGACACCCCCAATAAAGGAGTGATTCTGCAGGTGGTGACCACAGACCACTTCTCAGTTCCTATGCTTCCTGGCTGATGTTTTGGTCACTTTTGAATGCTGGCGGTGCTCTCACTCAAGTGGTAGCATGAGACGGAGTCTACAACCCACACAAGTGGCTCAGGTAGTGCAGCTCATCCAGGATGGCACATCAATGCGAGCTGTGGCAAGAAGGTTTGCTGTGTCTGTCAGCGTAGTGTCCAGAGCATGGAGGCGCTACCAGGAGACAGGCCAGTACATCAGGAGACGTGGAGGAGGCCGTAGGAGGGCAACAACCCAGCAGCAGGACCGCTACCTCCGCCTTTGAGCAGGAGAAGCACTGCCAGAGCCCTGCAAAATGACCTCCAGCAGGCCACAAATGTGCATTTTGTCTATTCCATTTGCACAACAGCATGTGAAATTTATTGTCAATCAGTGTTGCTTCCTAAGTGGACAGTTTGATTTCACAGAAGTGTGATTGAATTGGAGTTACATTGTGTTGTTTAAGTGTTGCCTTTATTTTTTTGAGCAGTGTATATATTCCCTATATAGTGCACTACTTTCGGGTGTCTGATCAAAAGAGGTGCACTATAGGGTTCCATTTGGGACACAGACTCTGTCACGTTGGTGCCAAATACTGCTGTTGTGGCGTCTACTCCCGTGTCAGCCTGACTTGAAACCAGCCGCAAAAAAAAACCAGTAAGGGGTCAGGTTAGACAGAGCGAGGGAGACATGCGCACACACCCACACACTGTTGAATATGTTTAGTAAGATGTTTACATATGAAGTGTCACCAGAAATGAAAGACAGCTGAATGTGAAGTTTGATATTGTTTAGAATGATATGGCAAGATTTTGTTAATTGGTGGCCGTTGTGCAAAACATAAAAAAGACTAATCATCAGCTAAAAGAAACTGAGAGTCATTCTTAAGTCGCTCGTCAGTCACTCAAAATAAATTCTTAATTACCTTTTTAAACCTCTTAGGTACTGACTTAAAATCGGGATTAAGTGAGAATGTCAGACAGCATAGCCAAACAATCAGAGGGAGGGAGGGGTTGGTTAATAGTTGCCTTTAGACATCTGTTGCCTTTTGTACAATTGACACTAATGATTTTTGACAGACATGTACCTAAAGATCCCGCACCCTCATCCTATTTCTGAATTAAAACGAACCTTTGAATGACCAATACATCACCCATAATATTGTTACGCTATTAAAATGCTCAGAATGGAAGAAATGTTACCTTTTTCTCTCACCATGAAGATGGCGCTGGAGAAGATGGCTGCCGTTTTATGGGCTCTTAACCAACCGTGCTATTTTGTTTGTTTTTTCGCGAAGGCCAGCATCCCGGAGTCGCCTCTTCGCTGTTGACGTTGAGACTTGTGTTTTGCGGGTACTATTTAATGAAGCTTCCAGTGGAGTACTTGTGAGGTGTCTGTTTCTTAAACTAGACACTCCAATGTACTTATCAGCTTATTCAGTTGTGCACCGGGGCCTCCCGCTCCTCTTTCTATTCTGGTTAGAGCCAGTTTGCGCTGTTCTGTGAAGGGAGTAGTACACATCGTTGTACGAGATCTTCAGTTTCTTGGCAATTTCTCGCATGGAATAGCCTTCATTTCTCAGAACAAGAATAGACTGACGAGTTTCAGAAGAAAGTTCTTTGTTTCTGGCCATTTTGAGCCTGTAATCGAGCCCACAAATGCTGACGCTCCAGATACTCAACTAGTCTAAAGAAGGCCAGTTTTATTGCTTCTTTAATCAGGACAACAGTTTTCAGCTGTGCTAAAAGAATAGCAAAAGGGCTTTCTAATGATCAATTGGCCTTTTAAAATGATAAACTTGGATTAGCTAACACAACGTGCCATTGGAACACAGGAGTGATGGTTGCTGATAATGGGCCTCTGTACACCTATGTAGATATTCCATAAAAGTAGATATTCCATTCATTTTCAACATAAACAATGTCTACACTGTATTTCTGATACATTTTATGTTATTTTAATGGACAAAAAAATGTGCTTTTCTTTCAAAAACAACAATTTCTAAGTGACCCCAACTTTTTGAACGGTAGTGTATATCCTACCAACGGGACTGTATGTAATATCTTATGTTTCACCGAGTCGTGGGTGAACGACGACATGAATAACATACAGCTGGCGGGTTATACACTGTATCAGCAGGCTAGAACAGCAGCCTCTGGTAAGACAAGAGGTGGCGGTCTATGTATATTTGTAAACAACAGCTGGTGCACGATATCTAAGGAAGTCTAAATGTTTTGCATGAGGTAGAGTATCTCATGATAAGCTGTAGATCACACTATCTACCTAGAGAGTTTTCATCTGTATTTTTCGTAGCTGTCTACATACCACCAGAGACCGACGCTGGCACTAAGACCGCACTCAATGAGCTGTATAAGCAAACATGAAAACGCTCATCCAAAGGCGACGCACCTAGTGGCCAGGGACTTTAATGCAGGGAAACTTAAATCCGTTTGACCTCATTTCCACCAGCATGTTAAATGTAAGCACACAGAGACGCATACAAAGCTCTCCCTCACAATCCATTTGGCAAATCTGACCATAATTCTATCCTCCTGATTCCTGTTTACAAAAGCACAAGTGACTCGGTCAATAAAAAAGTGGTCAGATGAAGCACATACTAAGCTACAGGACTGTTTTGCTAGCACAGACTGGAATATGTCCCGGGATTCTTCCGATGGCATTGAGAAGTACATCACATCAGTTACTGGCTTCATCAATAAGTGAATCGATGACGTCGTCCCCACAGTGACTGTACGTACATACTCCAACCAGAAGCCATGGATTACAGGCAACATCCGCACTGAGCTAAAGGGTAGAGCTGCCGCTTTCAAGGAGCGGGACTTTAACCCGGAAGCTAATAAGAAATCCCCCTATGCCCTCCGACGAACCATCAAACAGGCAAAGTGTCAATACAGGATTAAGATCGAATCGTACTACACCGGCTCCGATGCTCATCGGATGTGGCAGGGCTTGCAAACTATTACAGATTACAAAGGGAAGCACAGCCGAGAGCTCCCCAGTGACACGAGCCTACCAGACGAGCTAAATTACTTCTATGCTCTCTTCGAAGCTAGTAACACTGAAACATGCATGAGAGCATCAGCTGTTCCAGACGACTGTGTGATCACGCTCTCCGCAGCCGATGTAAGACCTTTAAACAGGTCAACATTCACTGTTGACCAAGGCCGCAGGACGTGTACTCCGTGCATGCGCTGACCAACTGGCAAGTGTCTTCACTGACATTTTCAATCTCTCCCTGTCTGAGTCTGTAATACCAACATGTTTCAAGCAGATCACCATAGTCCCTTTAACTAAGAACACTAAGGTAACCTGCCTAAATGACTACCGACCCATTGCACTCACATCTGTAGCCATGAAGTGCTTTGAAAGGCTGGTCATGGCTCACATCAACACCATTATCCCAGAAACCCTAGACCCACCTCAATTTGCATACCGCCCCAACAGATCCACAGATGATGCAATCTGTATTGCACTCAACACTGCCCTTTCCCACCTGGACAAAAGGAACACCTATATGAGAATGCTATTCATTGACTACAGCTCAGCGTTCAACACCATAGTGCCCTCAAAGCTCATCACTAAGCTAAGGACCCTGGGACTAAACACCTCCCTCTGCAACTGGATCCTGGACTTCCTGACGGGCCACCCCCAGGTGGTAAGAGTAGGTAACAACACATCTGCCACTCTGACCCTCAACACCGGGGCCCCTCAGGGGATTGTGCTCAGTCCCCTCCTGTACTTCCTGTTCACTCATGACTGCACAGCCAGGCACAACTCCAACACCATCATTAAGTTTACCGACGACACAACAGTTGTTGGCCTGATCACCAACAACGACGAGACAGCATATAGGGAGGAGGTCAGAGACCTGGCCATGTGGTGCCAGGACAACAACCTCTCCCTCAATGTGATCAAGACTAAGGAGATGATTGTGGACTACAGGAAAAGGAGGACCGAGCACGCCCCCATTCTCATTGATGGGCTGTAGTGGAGCAGGTTGAGAGCTTCAAGTTCCTTGGTGTCCACATCACCAACAAACTAACATCGTCCAAGCACACCAAGACAGTCGTGAAGAGGGCACGACAAAACCTATTCCCCCTCAGAAGACTAAAAAGATTTGTCATGGGTCCTCAGAGGCTCAAAAGGTTCTACAGCTGCACCATCGAGAGCATCCTGACTGGTTGCATCACTGCCTGGTATGGCAACTGACCGCAAGGCACTACAGAGGGTAGTGCGTACGGCCCAGTACATCACTGGGGCCAAGCTTCCTGCCATCCGAAACCTTTATACCAGGCAGTGTCAGACTAAGGCCCTAAAAATTGTCAAAGACTCCAGCCACCCTAGTCATTGACTGTCTACCGCACGGCAAGCGGTATCGGAGTGCCAAGTCTAAGTCCAAGAGGCTTCTAAACAACTTCTACCCCCAAGCCATAAGACTGCTGAACATCTAATTAAATGGCTACCCAGACTATTTGCATTGCCCCCCTCTTTCTACGCTACTGCTACTCTCTGTTATTATCTATGCATAAGTCACTTTAATAACTCTACCTACATGTATATATTACCTCAATTACCTCGACTAACCGGTGCCCCGCACATTGACTCTGTACCAGTACCCCCTGTATATAGCCTCGCTATTGTTATTTTACTGCTGCTCTTAATTATTTGTTACTTTTATTTCTTATTTTTTTAAGGTATTTTTCCTAAAACTGAATTGTTGGTTAAGGGCTTGTAAGTAAGCATTTTACTGCTGTACTCGGCGCATGTGACAAATAAAATTTGATTTGATTTGATCAGGTAGCCTGAAAGAACAGGCTGAGAGGCCAGGGAGCTTATATTCATGAACTCGCCTTGACTGACAGCTCTTTGAAACACCCTTGTGATCGTTGCCAGGTAGCAGTGTAAACAATGGGCCACATGACATTGATGACCAGGTTAGCAATGGGCCACATGTCATTGATGACCAGGTTAGCAATGGGCCACATGTCATTGATGACCAGGTTAGCAATGGGCCACATGTCATTGATGACCAGGTTAGCAATGGGCCACATGTCATTGATGACCAGGTTAGCAATGGGCCACATGACATTGATGACCAGGTTAGCAATGGGCCACATGTCATTCCGAGCCGAAATAGTATGTCTCAACCCATTTTCTCTGCAAAATGCTCTCGTGGTCAACAGAGCTGGTCATGGACTGTTGGATATCAGACAAACAGAAGCAATATATATTGCATTTCTATTGATTTGTAACTAACTACAGAATACAGTTCACTGATATAGTTCCTCACAAGATTTAGTAAAGCCTGAGTCACCTTAGAAGCATAGACATAAGGGAATGTCCATGAAAACAGCAACAATAAGTGTACTGGACAATTTATTTGTGCCTCTGCATTAGCATTATAAGTGACAATATGTTCAGAATTGTATGTATTGATCAGACATCTATTTGATCATTTACAATAGGCCAGTATAGGCGAAATATTGATAAACATGAACACTCATGAGACATAAAGGTAAGAAATAACGGTGAGGCATTATTTGACATAAAATAAATATTAGAGCCATAAGCCTAATATGGGCACCCAGCTGCCATATAGAGTGTAGGACCCCATTGATTCATACAATTTGTAACACTCATCTCCCGTCCAAATGCTTGAAAAAAACAATACAAAGTAACAAAATGTGTCATGTCACGTGAAAGTGAATTACTTAGGCTTCGGGAAATGCAACCAACTACAGATATGGATGGGGAGGGGAGCGGGAGAGGAGGGGGACCCGTGTACCCCGCTTCAATAAAGCAGGCTTCAGTCACCCACTTGGCTTCAGTCACCCCCAAGATTGAAGCGGGAGACAAATCCAGCTATGGCCTCCTCCTTGTCAGGCCTCTCACACTGGGCAGACAGGGGTCCTGGGATGGACAGTCGCGCAGCTTCCCCATACGGTGTTGGGTCAAGGGTGACCTCGTTAAAGAAGAGATCCAGGAGCCTGTCTACGTAGACTGTAATTCTTTTGAAATGGGTAATGTTTGTTAAATGGGTAGTGAATTCAATTTCCTTTTATTTACTGTTAAGAGTTATGATGCTACCAATTAGTTGATGTAGTGATCGACTCATTCTACAATGTGTTTTCTTGTGTTTTTGAAGTACTTAATTTGAAATATGCAATATCTGGTTGTGTACTTTTTTGTGAAACTTTTCAATGTTTGTAATTTTTGTGTGCCTGAAATGCTCAATTGATGCAGACCTGAAATGAATAACTATGACTTACAGTATGTTGGGTCTGTCTTCACAGGCTTCACAGCATATCCCCGCTTATTTGGCTTCACAGCATGATGTATATAAACCCTGGATTGCTGATGCTATGGATTGGCCAATGAGAAGCTTTGAAGACACCGGTCGGCCATATTGGCACTCCCCAGAAGAAGCAGTCCTCCAGACAATCACATGACTCCCCGGGGGTTGCCTTGCCAACCTTAAAGCCCACAACAGTCGACAGCATATGAAAAGCAGCAGGGAGAACCCCTAAAATAGTCCAAAATGGGGGAAAACTGTAAAAGAGAGAGGCTCCTTGTCTCTGACTCAGACTGACCATGCACACAGCGTTTTAGGGTTTACCTCGGGGCAAGAATACCTCCAACTATTGAGGCCCACTCAGCCGTAAGCAACACCCTCTGCAAGGATCAAGGAGCAGTGTCTCTTGGTTAACTTGAATAAAATAAAATAAATAAAGATCTTTAGTTGTCACATACAAACCTGTAGGTCTATGAGTGGAAAAGGCTTGTAAAATGTTCCTCCCCCTCCGCCCCTCGGGATGAGTTAACATAATCGGTTGTTAGGGGGAACTACCTCTTCTGTCCTGAATCAACAGCCAACGACTTCGCCGCAAGCCATGGACTATGGAGCAGTGGAAACGCATTCTCTGGAGTGATGAATAATGCTTCACCATCTGGCAGCCAGGAGAAAGCTACCTGCCCCAAGCATAGTGCCAAGTGTAAAGTTTGGTGGAGGAGGCATAATGGTCTGGGGCTGTTTTTCATGATTCAGGCTAGGCCCTTTAGTTCCAGTGAAGGGAAATCTTAACGCTACAGCATACAATAACATTCTAGAGATTTTGTGCTTCCAACTTTGTGGCAACAGTTCGGGGAAGGCCCTTTCCTGTTTCAGCATGACTATGCCCCCATGCACAAAGCGAGGTTCATACAGAAATGGTTTGTCGGGATCGGTGTGGAAGAACTTGACTGGCCTGCACAGAGCCCTGACCTCAACCCCATCGAACACCTTTGGGATGAATTGGAACGCCGTCTGCGAGCCACGTCTATTCGCCCACACACACAGCCTTGCATCAATGACAAACTTCCATTACTCTCTCCTTGAGGCTCACCCAACTAGCAGCTGACCTCATATCTCTCTCCAATCACTCTCCTTTCCTATTATTCACAGGCAGAGTATTTCTCAGGCATTGTGAGACATTGTGTCGTACGTCATGCTCTGTTGTTGTTTCTCTCAGTGAGAAGCCTGACAGACAATTGACTGTTTGGCTTTGAGGAAACATGATGATTCAGCTTGCCCTATAAACGTTACACAGGTGCGCTTCTGTCTGGTTCCTTCATGTTGTGCCTCACCCTATTGCTTCGCTGAAAATACTGTCTGAGAAGCTGGTAGGACTTTCAAAGCAGGGGCACACTCAGCTTACAGTAATAGACTCTTAGTCATGTTCTCATAACAGGTCATGGCAATTAACATAACACTGTCCTGAAAGTGAACCTCAAATGCTTCTCAAAGTGTTCGTAATTTCATGTGTCATAATGAGTTGATATCAGATTTCACTTGCGTTTAGAATGATGCCACCTTGGTCTGAATTACCTGCAGAGTGATAATAGAGGGCTAGCAGGCAGCTCATTTTGATATATTTAGTTAGTGTATTTTAGTCAGTCTGTGTGTGTATAACTTCCTCTCTCTCTTTCTCTGAATGTGTGTGTGTGCGTGCATGCGCCTGTGTGTGTGCATGTGTGTGTGAAGGCTTATTCTACAAGATTGAAGCGAGAGACAAATCCAGCCATGGCCTCCTCCTTGTCAGGCCTCTTACACTGGGCAGACAGGGGTCCTGGGATGGACAGTCGCGCAGCTTCCCCACATACAGTGTTGCGTCAAGGGTGACCTCGTTGAAGAAGAGATCCAGGAGCCTGACTACGTAGACTGTAATGTTTTTGAAAAGGGTAATGTTTGTTAAATGAGTAGTGAAATCAATTTCCTTTTATTTACTGTTAAGAGTTATGATGCCTCCAATTAGTTGATGTAGTGATCGACTCATTCTACAATGTGTTTTCTTGTGTTTTTGAAGTACTTAATTTGAAATATGCAATATCTGGTTATGCACTTTTTGTGAAACTTTTCAATGTTTGTAATTTTTGTGTGCCTGAAATGCTCAATTGATGCAGATCTGAAATGAATAACTATAACTTACAGTATGTTGGGTCTGTCTTCACAGGCTTCACAGCATATCCCCCCTTATTTGGCTTCACAGCATGATGTATATAAACCCTGGATTGCTGATGCTATGGATTGGCCAATGAGAGGCTTTGAAGACACAGGTTGGCCATATTGGCACTCCCCAGAAGAAGCAGTCCTCCGGACAATCACATGACACCCCAGGGGTGACTTTGGCAACCTTAAAGCCCACAACAGTCAACAGCGTATGAAAAGCAGCAGGGAGAACCCCTAAAATAGTCCAAAATGGGGGAAAACTGTAAAAGAGAGAGGCTCCTTGTCTCTGACTCAGACTGACCATGCACACAGCGTTTTAGGGTTTACCTCGGGGCAAGAATACCTCCAACTATTGAGGCCCACTCAGCCGTAAGCAACACCCTCTGCAAGGATCAAGGATCAGTGTCTCTTGGTTAACTTGAATAAAATAAAATAAATAAAGATCTTTAGTTGTCACATACAAACCTGTAGGTCTATGAGTGGAAAAGGCTTGTAAAATGTTCCTCCCCCTCCGCCCCTCGGGATGAGTTAACATAATCGGTTGTTAGGGGGAACTACCTCTTCTGTCCTGAATCAACAGCCTACGACTTCGCCGCAAGCCATGGGAATACCAAACGCTGATCATTGCTATGGGAAGCATCAGCGGTTATCGCCCTAGCAACGCAAACACACGTCCACCGGTCTCTGTTTCACTCAGGGCAAGCTGCCTAGAGGATGCAGGTAATACTGTAGCTGAAGTTAAAAACAGGAGCCAGTGCAGGCCAGGGGTAAGATGATTGAAACTTTATGGACCTTTAATGCAATAGAATGTGCAGTATCACATGGTCACAAATTAAGTGTCTACTTACTGCATTATAGCCAAACATAAACTGCACTGTAGGATGCCTGTTGCTGTCTATGCAGACAAAGACCACCTTCCATATAAGTTAACATTCACTGGAACATTTTACTGTCCCTCCTGCCCCTTCCAAGACTGAAAAGTTACAGCCCAGTTTTTTTTTTTCTCTCTCTCTCTCTCTCTCTCTCTCTCTCTCTCTCTCTCTCTCTCTCTCTCTCTCTCTCTCTCTCTCTCTCTCTCTCTCTCTCTCTCTCTCTGTGTGTGCGGAAGTGATGAGTGCATGTTTGGGAGAACTTTACTGGAAACAGAGAGCGCAGACCGGGCCTGAAGGGGAGGGGTGCATCAAAGGAAACTCAGGGACTTCCGAACTCTCCTGGAATGTGGAGAATGGACAACATATCTTCTATGGAATGGCTTCCTTGCAGGACTTTTCTAGTAAACTACACATGAATCACTGACTGCACAGTCTAGGGGGTTTCAGTCTGTACTTTTCTCAGAATCCTTTCCCCTCCCACCTCTTCCCATATGTGTGTACTTCATATCACATTTTTTGTCCCCTGTGGCTTACCGCATAAATACAAAAATACTAGTCGAGTATTTTGCAGGGAAGCAGAGTAGGAATTGAATTGGGGGCGTGGGGATTTTAAAATAGACTACAAATGCATATACACACACACATACCTAAAATACTTGTACATAAACTCTCTCTCACCCACTTTCTCTCTCACTCTCTCAGGCTCACTCTCTCATTCTCACTCACTCTCTCACTCACTCTCTCTTTCTCTCTTACTCTCTCTATTTCTCTTTCTCTCTCTCACTCTTTCCGCGAAAGTGGTGAGTGCATGTTTGGGAGAGCTTCACTGGAAACAGAGAGTGCAGACCGGGGCTGAAGAGGAGGGGTGCATCAAAGGAAACTCAGGGACTTGCCAAACTCTCCTGGAATGTGTGGAATGGACACAATTCCCCCCCCCCCCCCCCCACTTCTTCCCATATGTGCGTACTTCATATCACATTATTTGTCCGCCCGTAAAAATCTCCTGTTCTCGGTTGCAACACTCACTACCAAATTCCAAACTGCCTCTGGAAGCAATGTCAGCACAATAACTGTTCGTCAGGAGCTCCATGAAATTAGTTTCCATGACCGAGCATCCGCACACAAGCCTAAACTCACCAAAGCTTGCCACCATTGGACTTTGGAGCAGTGGAAACGCGTTCTCTGGAGTGATGAATAACGCTTCACCATCTGGAAGCCAGGAGAAAGCTACCTGCCACAGGCATAGTGCCAAGTGTAAAGTTTGGTGGAGGAGGCATAATGATCTGGGGCTGTTTTTCATGATTTTGGCTAGGCCCTTTAGTTCCAGTGAAGGGAAATCTTAACGCTACAGCATACAATAACATTCTAGAGATTTTGTGCTTCCAACTTTGTGGCAACTATTCGGGGAAGGCCCTTTCCTGTTTCAGCATGGTAATGCCCCCATGCACAAAGCGAGGTTCATACAGAAATGGTTTGTCGGGATCGGTGTGGAAGAACTTGACTGGCCTGCACAGAGCCCTGACCTCAACCCCATCGAACACCTTTGGGATGAATTGGAACGCCGTCTGCGAGCCACGTCTATTCGCCCACACACACAGCCTTGCATCAATGACAAACTTCCATTACTCTCTCCTTGAGGCTCACCCAACTAGCAGCTGACCTCATATCTCTCTCCAATCACTCTCCTTTCCTATTATTCACAGGCAGAGTATTTCTCAGGCATTGTGAGACATTGTGTCGTACGTCATGCTCTGTTGTTGTTTCTCTCAGTGAGAAGCCTGACAGACAATTGACTGTTTGGCTTTGAGGAAACATGATGATTCAGCTTGCCCTATAAACGTTACACAGGTGCGCTTCTGTCTGGTTCCTTCATGTTGTGCCTCACCCTATTGCTTCGCTGAAAATACTGTCTGAGAAGCTGGTAGGACTTTCAAAGCAGGGGCACACTCAGCTTACAGTAATAGACTCTTAGTCATGTTCTCATAACAGGTCATGGCAATTAACATAACACTGTCCTGAAAGTGAACCTCAAATGCTTCTCAAAGTGTTCGTAATTTCATGTGTCATAATGAGTTGATATCAGATTTCACTTGCGTTTAGAATGATGCCACCTTGGTACAGTCTGCAGAGTCTGAATTACCTGCAGAGTGCAGAGAGATAATAGAGGGCTAGCAGGCAGCTCATTTTGATATATTTAGTTAGTGTATTTTAGTCAGTGTGTGTGTGTATACCTTCCTCTCTCTCTCTCTCTCTCTCTCTGAATGTGTGTGTGTGTGCGTGCATGCGCCTGTGTGTGTGCATATGTGTGTGAAGGCTTATTCTACATGGACTCAGCCAACCAGGGATCAGCAGCCAAGAGTACTTGGTGTAGTGCAGTACAGTATGTCTCTTTGTGGAAGCCAGGAAAATGTCCTAATAATACCATTCAGCCAGCCAGGAGCATTCCCCTGTTAGGGACCTGACTAAACTGTAAAGGCTAACTGTGTTAAAGGCCAGCCACATTGCAAGCAGGCCATTCATTTAATACAAGTAAAATGACCGAACTGAGGTGGGTTTCCCAAATATCAAAGCCTTAAAGGAAGATTCGCCCATTTTGAATGGTAGATTGTTTCTGTGCATCTCTGAGCGATGTTCTATCGATTCTCGGGGTCGTTTCATGTTTTCATTTGTATCTAAACTATTGCCATTTAAGCAGGCAGAAATTCGGCCTGTATGACGCGGCATCGCGGTAAAGCTGCTCGAACTACACTGGAAGTGAATAGGAATAGGATTTTTAGATTGCGAAAGCGTCTATCATACATGTTAGATTTCAGTAGTGGCCAATGTCATAACGTGGAAGGTTGTTTTCTCTCGAATGAGCCATTGATCATATTTTTTTGATATTCCTACCTCGAAAAATATGTAATTTAACAGTGGGTCCACTAAATTTCTCCTAGTTGTCTGCCTCTTCAGTCCAGGGTGCATTGCATGGTGCAGTTGCACGGACGTTGCGAATGTCAGACTCCACTCTGCGTGGCATATCAATCTGCAGGTTGAACATGGTGAGATTATAGAATCATAAATTGATAGTACAGTTTGTTACGGTGATTTAACAGCTAACTAGCTACTACTTAAAGAGAGCATTGCATTATGAGTTTTGTAGTCGACTTGAGCTGCAACAGATTTCCACAACGATTTTCACATGTTGCTACCAACCTTATTATAATGACAAAATGAAACATTTGTTCACAAAAAATATTGTTCTCACAAATTAGTGTTATTTAACACTGTGAATTATAGAAATGGTTTTGGGTGGATTTTTCCTTTAAGTTATCACTAAAGGTTCATTATTTCTCTCCACAACCCTACTGCCCAACTGTGATAGAGTATCAGTTATAAAATTGATGTTTGACGCTCAATCTCAAATGTGTTAATGAACAAAATTTGTTAAATGAGCCACTTTCCTTTACTATGAGTGTACTGGTAGTGCAGTAGTCATTTCTTCTTTTTGAACCTTTATTAAGTCAGTTAAGAACAAAGGCCTACCGGGGAACAGTGGGTCAACTGCCTTGTTCAGGGGCAGAACGACAGATTTTTACCTTGTTAGCTCTGGGATTCAATCCAGCAACCTTTCGGTTACTGGCCCAACGCTTCAACCAGTAGGCTACCTGCCGCCCCAACTTAACTGCCGTAATGCAGTAGTAGTGCAGTAGTAGTGCAGTAGTAGTGCAGTAGTAATGCATTGAGTGTATATTTCTGGACGCTTAAACTACCGCATTGTAATTTTTATTATTCTTTTGCACTGCCTGCCATTTCAATCACCCTCACTGACTTCACACAAGTGAGGAATTGTCTGCATATTTTGTCTTATCTATGGCTTGAGGTGTCTGTAACTCTGTGTGCATTGTACATGCAGTGTTAACGAGAGACACTGAGACTAGAGATTGTGAAAGTTCAATCTTGAAATAGCTCAATCACTAGAACAATACCTCAAAAAACCCTACAGGACAAGCTGTTCTCATGTAACAACAGAACATACTGTAGCTTGAAAGACCCTTTGGTTGTTGTCCTGAAATGAGCTGTTTGAAACGTATCTCATCAACATATTTTTTATAAACATGATATTATTAGTCCTCCTCAGTGTTTTTTCCTCACCCTGTGGTCTTGATAATAAGGGGAATTTACACAGTGCAATGCCTTCTCAGTCATTCCGTCATACTGCCAACACAATAACATCTCAGTGAGTGTGACACAATCGCTGGGTGTTTTTGCCCTCTCTCTGTTGATATCCTGGGTTTAGTTGGGCTCGAATTGGCATTTGCTTTTATTATCCTCCTTTCTCCCCCTCTTTCTCTCTCCCTTTCTTTCTCCCCGTAACACAATGCATAATGTCAAAATGTGCATAAAGACATTTGATTGACCACTTAGGCTACCACTTTGTTGATCCAGCTAAAAAATAAAAACTTTAACAATACCATATTTTTTTGTGTGGCTTATTCTTCCACCTGTGTTTATATTCTAGACGTCTGGAGGAGTACCCCTGGCCCATTATGAATGTGTTGAAGCTGCCTGACAGGCTAGTGATTTATAGCGTAGCCACAGACCTGTATTAGTAAGTTGGCAACAATATCTCCTTTCTCTATTGCTGCACTTTGGACAGCTATTTTCTACTCTACCAGTAAAAGCAGTGAATGCAGCCAGTACTGTCGGATTTGTGTTTTCTACAGAAGGAAAAAACACATTATTCAATCATTTGTTGTAAACCATTATTCACAAAGCAGAGTAAACATTTGTCATAACGCACTGCTTTTCTACTTGACTTGACGTAAACATGAATTGCACAAATCTGTGCAAATACTCCTGTTTTCACGGAAATAAAAGAATGGGGGGTGGCAAGTGTTTAAATTGTGCTGTATTAGCAACAGTAAATAAGAGTCTGGTAGCAGCTGTTGTGAGTGAGTGAGTGAGTGAGTGAGTGAGTGAGTGAGTGAGTGAGTGAGTGAGTGAGTGAGTGAGTGAGTGAGTGAGTGAGTGAGTGAGTGAGTGAGTGAGTGAGTGAGTGAGTGAGTGAGTGAGTGAGTGAGTGAGTGAGTGAGTGAGTGAGTGAGTGAGTGAGTGAGTGAGTGAGTGTGCATCGTATGCATGATAAATAAGTCTGTGTGTGCATGCATGTTGCATGTGTTCATTCAATTCATATTGTGTACTGTTATGTCTTTGTATGTAAGTCTTTGCAAGTGTGCTGCAGAGTCATGTGATCTGCACGCTGCAGACCAGAAATACATCACGCCTTCCTTTAAATAATGCACAACTCTCTTGAGCTTTCTCAAAGAAACACACAAAAGACGTTGAGGACGGTGAAGGAGGGAAGGGATGAAGGAGGGAGGGTGTGTGTGTGTGTGTATGTGTGGTGTTGGCATCTACCTGCCCTTGTGACTGACTGCTGGCACCTTGTAACCCCAGTGTGCTGTGAGTGGAGGCATGAGGCTGGAGCAGAGGGACAGAATGTCCCCGTGTGATTCTGGAGCTTATTTACAAGCTTGGGAAGAGGGAGGGCTTGGCCAGGCGAGGATAGGGATTAGAAAGGATGGGAGGGAGAGAGCAGCCGGGAAAGGAAAGAGAAAGAGAGCGTGCAGATAAAGGGGGGGAGGTAAAGAGCGAAAGAGGGCTGAGAGAAAGTTCCACTAACGGTTACAGACAGTGCAGGCTTAGGCTGTGGCTGATTGAAGTTATTCTGCACCGTTTAAACAGTTCCTGGGCAGATCCAATTTTCTGTGGTCTGGTACAATGGGGCTTTTTTTTACATGGCCTGATGTACCCAAGATCACCCAAATACTGAACTCTCACTCTGCAAAGAGACCTTGTCAGTCAGAGAGGAGAATTTTAGCATTTTATCCTCAGTTTTTGTAGCATATCACAACTGTATTGCAGGGATCAAGGCAATGGAAAGTTAACACTAAAACTCATGTGAAAAAAGAAGTGAAACTCTGTGCACAGCTGTGTCTAGATCCTGGGAATCCAAAACACACCTAGACTTAATTCTTAATTTAAATGTTTCATTGCAGAGTGCACGATAATAAGGAACAAACAACGTCTTTCGTGTGTAGCTTCGTCAGTTTCGTTTCAACTAAAAGTCCTGTGTTCGAATCTAGAGATTGCATGATGCAGAGGGAGAGATGGTCGAAATGTGGGGTCAGGGCGATATGTTTCCACGTGTCATCTTTCCTGTTCTCTCTGTCTGTCTCGCTCTCTCCTTCAATCTCTCTCTCCTTCTCTCTCTCTCTCTCTCTGTTTCCCCCTCTCCCTCTCTTTTATACTGCTCAACATCCAGCTCACAAGAACAGAGAAGACGAATGAAAAAGTGACATTGGAAGGAGCTTATTAGGCCCCCTACCACACGTATTTTCATATTTTCCCCTTTCCTATAATAAACCTGCATGTACAGTTGAAGTCGGAAATTTACATACACCTTAGCAAAATACATTTAAACTCAGTTTTTCAAAATTTCTGATATTTTTTTCCCCCTGTCTTAGGTCAGCTAGGATCACCACTTTATTTTAAGAATGCAAAATGTCAGAATAATAGTAGAGAGAATGATTTATTTCAGCTTTTATTTCTTTCATCACATTCCCAGTGGGTCAGAAGTTGACATACACTCAATTAGTATTTGGTAGCATTGACTTTAAATTGTTTGAATTGGGTCAAACGTTTCGGGTAGCTTTCCATAAGCTTCCCACAATAAGTTGGGTGAATTTTGGCACATTCCTCCTGACAGAGCTGGTGTAACTGAGTCAGGTTTTAGGCCTCCTTGCTCGCACACGCTTTTTCAGTTCTGCCCACAAATATTCTATAGGATTGAGGTCAGGGCTTTGTGATGGCCACTCCAATATCTTGACTTTGTTGTGCTTAAGCCATTTTGCCACAACTTTGGAAGTATGATTGGGGTCATTGTCCATTTGGAAGACCCATTTGCGATCAAGCTTTAACTTCCTGACTGATGTCTTGAGATGTTGCTTCAATATATCCACATGATTTTCTTTCCTCATGATGCCATCTATTTTGTGAAGTGCACCAGTCCCTCCTGCAGAAAAGCACCACCACAACATGATGCTGCCACCCCCGTGCTTCACGGTTGGGATAGTGTTCTTCGGCTTGCAAGCCTCCCCATTTGTCCTCCAAACATAACGATGGTCATTATGGCCAAACAGTTCTATTTTTGTTTCATCAGACCAGAGGACATTTCTCCAAAAAGTATGATCTTTGTCCCCATGTGCAGTTGCAAACCGTAGTCTGGCAATTTTATGGAGGTTTTGGAGCAGTGGCTTCTTCCATGCTGAGCGGCCTTTCAGGTTATGTCGATATAGGACTCGTTTTATTGTGGATATAGATACTTTTGTACCTGTTTCCTCCAGCATCATCACAAGGTCCTTTGCTGTTGTTCTGGGATTGATTTGCACTTTTCGCACCAAAGTACGTTAATCTCTAGGAGACAGAACATGTCTCCTTCTTGAGCGGTAAGACGGCTGCATGGTACCATGGTGTTTATACTTGCATACTATTGTTTGTACAGATGAACGTGGTACCTTCAGGCATTTGGAAATTGCTCCCAACGATGAACCAGACTTATGGTGGTCTACAATTTTTTTCTGAGGTCTTGGCTGAGGCACTGAAATTGAAGGTAGACCTTGAAATACATCCACAGGTACACCTCCAATTGATTCAAATGATGTCAATTAGCCTATCAGAAGCTTCTAAAGCCATGCCATCATTTTCTGGAATTTTCCAAGCTGTTTAAAGGCACAGTCAACTTAGTGTATGTGAACTTCTGACCCACTGGAATTGAGATATTGTGAATTATAAGTGAAATAATCTGTCTGTAAACAATTGCTGGAAAAATTACTTGTGTCATGCACAAAGTCGATGTCTTAACCGACTTGCCAAAACTATAGTTTGTTAACAAAAAATTAGTGGAGTGGTTGAAAAACGAGTTTTAATGACTCCAACCTAAGTGTATGTAAACTTCCGACTTCAACTGTTTCAATGCAAGACCCTTAAAAAATACATGTGGTTTTCAGGCATACAGTACCAGTCAAGAGTTTGGACACAGCTACTCGTTCATGGGTTTTTCTTAATTTTTACTCTTTTCTACAATGTAGAATAATAGTGAAGTCATAAAAACTATGAAATAACACATATGGAATCATGTAGTAACCAAGAAAGTGTTATATAAATCAAAATATATTTTAGATTCTTCAAAGTAGCCACCCTTTGCCTTGATGACAGCTTTGCACGCTATTTTCATTCTCTCAAGCAACTTCATGAGGTACAGTAGTCACCTGGAATGCATTTCAATTAACAGGTGTGCCTTGTTAAAAGTTAATTTGTGGAATTTCTTTCCTTCTTCATGAGTTTGAGCCAATCAGTTGTGTTGTGACAAGGTAGGAGTGCTATACAAAAGATAGCCCTATTTGGTAAAAGACCAAGTCCATATTATGGCAAGAACAGCTGAAATAATTAAGGAGAAATGACAGTCAATCATTACTTTAAGACATGAAAGTCAGTCAATCATGAACATTTCAAGAAGTACAGTCGCAGAAACCATCAAACGCTATGATCAAACTGGCTCTCATGAGGACTGCCATAGTAAAGGAAGACCAAGAGTTACCTCTGATGCAGAGGATAAGTTCATTAGAGTTACCAGCCTCAGAAATTGCAGCCCAAATAAATGCTTCACAAAGTTCAAGTAACAGACACATCTCAACATCAACTATTCAGAGGAGACTGCATGAATCAGGCCTTCATGTTCGAATTTCTGCAAAGAAACCACTACTAAAGGACACCAATAAGAAAAAGATAATTGTTTCTGCCAAGAAACACGAGCAATAGACATTAGACCGGTGGAAATCTGTCCTTTGGTCTGATAAGTCCAAATTTGAGATTTTTGGCTCAAGACGCTGTGTCTTTGTGAGACGCAGAGTAGGTGAATGGATGGTCTCCGCATGTGTGGTTCCCACCATGAAGCATGGAGGAGGAGGTGTGATGGTGTGGGAGTGCTTTGCTAGTGACACTGTCTGTGATTTATTTTGAATTCAAGGCACACTTAACTAGCATAAATCACAGCATTCTGCAGCGATACGCCATCCCATCTGGTTTGGGCTTAGTGGGACTATCATTTGTTTTTTAACAGGACAATGACCCAACACACCTCCAGGCTGTGTAAGGGCTATTTGACCAAGAAGGAGAGTGATAGAGTGCTGTATCAGATGACCCGGCCTCCACAATCACCCGACCTCAACACAATTGAGATGGTTTGGGATGAGTTGGACCGCAGATGAAGGAAAAGCAGCCAACAAGTGCTCAGCATATGCGGGAACTCCTTCAAGACTGTTGGAAAAGCATTCTTCATGAAGCTGGTTGAGAGACTGCCAAGAGTGTGCAAAGCTGTCATCAAGGTAAAGGGTGTCTAATTTGAAGAATGTCAAATATAACATATATTTTGATTTGTTTAACACTTTTTTGGTTACTACATGATTCCATATGTGTTTTTTCATAGTTTTGACGTCTTCACCATTAATCTACAATGTGGAAAATAGTAAAAATAAAGAAAAACCCTTGAATGAGTATATATGTCCAAACTTTTGACTGGCACTATATATTTATGACCAATGTCTCTCAATCTCAGAATATTATTATTATTATTATTTATTTATTTTAATTTCACCTTTATTAAAACAGGTAGGCTAGTTGAGAACAGGTTCTCATTTACAACTGCGACCTGGCCGAGATAAAGCATAGCAGTGTGAACAGACAACAACACAGAGTTACACTTGGAGTAAACAATAAACAAGTCAATAACACAGTAGGGGAAAAAATGAGTCTATATACATTGTGTGCAGAAGGCATGAGGAGGTAGGCAATAAATAGGCCATAGGAGCGAATAATTACAATTTAGCAGATTAACACTGGAGTGATAAATCATCAGATGATCATGTGCAAGTAGAGATACTGGTATGCAAAAGAGCAGAAAAGTTAATAAATAAAAACAGTAAGGGAATGAGGTAGGTAAATTGGGTGGGCTGTTTACAGATGGACTATGTACAGCTGCAGCGATCGGTTAGCTGCTCAGATTTACATTTTACATTTAAGTCATTTAGCAGACGCTCTTATCCAGAGCGACTTACAAATTGGTGCATTCACCTTATGACATCCAGTGGAACAGCCACTTTACAATAGTGCATCTAAATCTTTTAAGGGGGGGGGGGGGGGGGTCAGAAGGATTACTTTATCCTATCCTAGGTATTCCTTAAAGAGGTGGGGTTTCAGGTGTCTCCGGAAGGTGGTGATTGACTCCGCTGTCCTGGCGTCGTGAGGGAGTTTGTTCCACCATTGGGGTGCCAGAGCGGCGAACAGTTTTGACTGGGCTGAGCGGGAACTGTACTTCCTCAGTGGTAGGGAGGCGAGCAGGCCAGAGGTGGATGAACGCAGTAGCAGATGTTTAAAGTTGGTGAAGGAAATAAAAGTCTCCAACTTCAGCGATTTTTGCAATTCATTCCAGTCACAGGCAGCAGAGAACTGGAAGGAAAGGCGGCCAAATGAGGTGTTGGCTTTTGGGATGATCAGTGAGATATACCTGCTGGAGCGCGTGCCAAGGGTGGGTGTTGTTATCTGTTCAATTAAAAAAATATTATCTGTTCAATTAAAAAAATATCTTTCAAACGTTTCAAAATGTAATCGAGGTAATCGCAGGAGTTGCTGCGATTACTCACTGTAGATTACAACTTCAGAATTTGCTCAAATTTAGCTGTAATTTAAGATTTTATATCAAAAGCATTGCGAGAATATTGATATCTTAAATTGATAAAGCATACTTTCTTTAACCTCAATGTCAATTTGTCGCATTGTTGTTTTTAGCTGTATAGATTATGTATTTTAGATAGTTTATTTTGGATGCTTTCAGACCATGCGATTAATTACCCCAAAAATTATTGTGCTCTAAAATTACAAAAGGTTAACTTGAGTTAACTGATTAACTTTGACAGCCTTAATTTAAAATCCCCTCTTTGTAGAAAAGTATCTGTTCACATTCATTCCAGTAGCAAACACATTCACACACTTTCAAATACTTTTAAATGTAACAAAAACCACTGGATGGCTAACAATAACAGAAGCTAACAATATATAGCTTGGATGAAATGGAAGGCTAAGTATTGCCTATCAATAAGCTAGCTAGCAGTTAGCAATTAGCATGCAACCATTAGATACACATTTCATAAAAAGGAACCTTCTAAAATACAAATCATTAGCGTTGTTCATATGTACGCATGTAAAAACACTCACACAAAAGTGAGTGAGCTAACTAGCTACTTATTGTGGCTTCACTCACGTAAATGGAAAATCTCACTAGTTTTTCATACATTAAAATGACCAGAAAACTCAACACAATTTACAGTGCCTTGAGGAAGTATTCCTACTCCTTGACTTATTCCACATTTTGTTGTGCTAAAGCCAGAATTGAAAATGGAATAAATAATCACCCATCTACACCCAATACCCCATAATGACAAAGTTAAAATATGTTTTTAGAAATGCTAGAAAATGTTTTGAAAATGAAATACAGAAGTATATAATTAACATAAGTATTCACACCCCTGAGTCAATACATGTTAGAATCACCTTTGGCAGCTATTACAGCTGTAAATCTTTCTGGGTAAGTCTCTGAGCTTTGCACACCTGGATTGTACAATATTTGCTCAATCAAGTTTTCCTCTAGGATTTTACCTGTGCTTAGGTCTATTCCATTGCTTTCTCTCTCCAAAAAACTCCCTTGTCCTTGCCGATGACAAGCAAACCCATAACATGATGTAGCCAGCAAAAAAATGTAAAATAGGAAGAGTGGTACTCAGTGATGTGTTATGATGGATTTGCCCCATATTCAGGGAATACGGTTAATTTCTTTGGCAGTTTTACTTTAGTGCTATATTGAAAACAGGATGCATGTTTTGGAATATTTTTATTCTGTACAGGCTTCCTTCTTTTCACTCTGTCATTTAGGTTAGTATTGTGGAGTAACACAATGTTGTTGATGCATCCTCTGTTTCACAGCCATTAAACTCTGTAACTGTTTTAAAGTTACCATTGGCCTCAAGGTGAAATCCCTGAGCAGTTTCCTTCCTCTCCGGCAACTCCGTTAAGACACCTGTGTCTTTGTACATCCAAAGGGTAATTCATAATTTCACCATGCTCAAAGGGATATTCAATATCTGCTTTTTTATTTGTATCAATCTAATCAATAGGTTCCCTTCTTTGCGGTGCATTGGAAAACCTCCCTTTGTGGTTGAATCTGTGTCACACCCTGTGTAACAATGTACACTGAGAGTCGGGAAGAAAGTTCAGAGAGTGAATACATTTAATAAATAAATGAACAAAACAAGAAACACAAACAGCGCACTGACATGAAACAATGACTGGGGAAGAAACCAAAGGGAGTGACATATAAAGGGCAGGTAATCAAGGAGGTGATGGAGTGTCATTATGCGTGTAGCGCTGGTGACAGGTGTGCGCCCCAACGAGCAGCCTGGTGACCTAGAGGCCGGAGAGAGAACACACATGGCAGTACCCCCTCCCCGTTGCACGGCTCCAGCCGCAGGACGCCGACCAAAATGACGATCCCGGGGATCAAGAGCGGACCGGTCACCTCTGCTTAGGCGCGGGAACCTGTCGATCCAGCTGAGGCGCGGCAGCATTACGTGACAGTACACCCTCCCCAGAGAGTTCGTCTCCAGCTGTAGGACGCCAACCACAGGGACGATCCTGGGGATCTGGAGTGGACCGGTTGCCTCCGCTGAGGCGAAGAAACCTGACGAACCGGCTGAGGAGTGAGAGCCTGATGAGTCGGCTGAGACCTCCCCGGTTGCTTTGTTTGAGGCACGGGAACCTGTGCACCCAGCTTAGGCATGGGAGCCTATCGAACCCACTGAGGCCTCCCAGGTAGCTCCGCTCCAACACCTGGACCCGACATCACCCCCAACACAAAGAAATACACTCCTTGATGCTTCCCCTTTATGAGTTGTCGTTCTGTAACGATGTACGCTGAGAGTCGGGAAGCAAGTTCAGGGAGTGAATACATTTAATTAATTAATTAACAAACAAGAAACACAAACAGCTCACCGACATAAAACAGGAAAAATGACTTGGGAAGAAACCAAAGGGAGTGACATATAAAGGGCAGGTAATCAAGGAGGTGATGGAGTCCAGCTGAGTGTCCTCATGCGTGTAACGCTGGTGACAGGTGTGCGCCCTAAGGAGCAGCCTGATGACCTAGAGGCCGGAGAGGGAGCACACGTGACACCCTGATCTGTTTCACCTGTCTTTGTGTTTGTCTCCACCCCCTCAAGGTGTTGCCCATCTTCCCCATTATCCCCAGTGTATTTATACATGTGTTCTCTGTTTGTCTGTTGCCAGTTCATTTTGTTTGACAAGCCTACCAGCGTTTTACCCCTTGCGCCGGTCTGTTTCTAGTTCTCCCGGTTTTGGCCATTCTGCCTGCCCTGAGCCTGCCTGCCATTCTGTACCTTGTTACATCACACTGGATTATTGACCTCTGCCTGCCCTGACCCTGAGACTGCCTGCCGTTCTGTACCGTTTGGACTCTGATCTGGATTACCAACCTCTGCCTGCCCTTGACCTGTCGTTTTGCCTGTCCCTTGTTCTAGTAATAAACTTTTGTTACTTTGACACTGTCTGCATCTGGGTCTTCCCTAAAATGTGATATATGAACTGGCCATGACTGACCCAGCAGACTCTGACCAGCTCCGCAACGCCATCTCCTCCCAAGGAGCCACCATTGGAAGGCATGAGGAGTTGCTTTGCTGGAGCAATTCGGCGGGTTGTCTGTTAGGCAGCCTACCATGACAGTAACCTCACAGCCCCTCAGTAACCTGGCTGTTAGCAGCGCCGCCACCCTGGTCTCCCGGGAACCCCACTTACCTCCCCCGGAACGCTTTGATGGAGTGTCGGGCACCTGTCGGGCATTTCTCGCTCAGTGTTCCCTCATCATCAGGCTGCAGCCCTCCTTCCCCTCGGACCGCTCTAAGATACCGTACTTCATCAGCATAATGTCTGGGAAGGCTCTCGCCTGGGCAACGGCAGCATGGGAACAATAGTCGGCCGTATGCTTCGGTCAGGAGGAGTTCATGGCGGAGGTAAATAAAGTTCTCGATGCTCCATTGTCCGGGAGAGAGGCTGCCTGGAAGTTACTCCAGCTTCAGCAAGACTCCTAGAGTGTGGCAGACTATACGGTGGATTTCCGCACGTTGGCAGCTGAGAGTGCCTGGAACCCAGAAGCTCTGTTCGACATGTTCCTGCATGGAGTTTCAGAGGAAGTGAAGGACGAGCACTATTCATGTGTCTAGAATCAAACACGTCTCACAGCTCTTTGTCTCCTGTTATCCCCAGTGTATTTATACATGTGTTCTCTGTTTGTCTGTTGCCAATTTGTTTTTGTTCGACAAGCCTAACAGCGTTTTCCCCCTTGCTCCTGTCTGTTTCTAATTCCTGTTTTGACCATTCTGCCTGCCTGCCATTCTGTACCTTGTCACATCACACTGGATTATTGACCTCTGCCTGCCGTTTTGTACCGTTTGGACTCTGATCTGGATTACTGACCTCTGCCTGCCCTTAGCCTGTCGTTTTGCCTGCCCCCTGTTCTAGTAATAAACTTTTGTTACTTCGACACTGTTTGCATCTGGGTCTTCCCTAAAACGTGATACTGTGTTTGAAATTCACTGCTTGACTGAGGGACCTAACAGATAATTGTATGTGTGGGGTACAGAGATCAGGTATAGGAATTCAAAACTCATGTTAAACACTATTCTTGCACACAGAGTGAGTCCATGCCACTTTTTATGTTACTTGTTAAGCAAATTTTTATGCTTGCCATAACAAAGGGGTTGAATACTTATTGACTCAAGACATTTCAGCTTTTAATTTTTATTAATTTGTAAATGTCTAAACATAATTCCACTTTCACATTATGGGGTATTGTGTGTAGGGAAGTGACACAATCTCAATTTAATACATTTTACACACAACAAAATGTGGAAAATTCAAGGGTTGTGAATACTTACTGATGACACGTGTGAACTTGCAATTCCACATTTTCTTGTAAATGTGGAGTTTTCTTGTAAATCTGCAAATGTGATTTCACCTGTGAATGTTTTTCAAATGTGAACTTGCAATTCCACATGCAAATGCTACTTTTTCTTTTGTAAGGAGAGTGCTTGGTAATACAGTAGCAGGGCCTTATGCAGTCCTTTCACTTAACAACCGCAAATAATTTATTGCCTCGCAGGAAGCCTGTCAGGCTCTCCCCCTGCTCTTTGGCTCTTAGAGTAGCCAATACTTTATGCAACCAACACGTAATAAAATTCAAATCACTTAACCTAGATGAGTGACATTAATGTCAAACTGTAGGACCTCGGCTAAATGGATGTTAGCTATAAGCACCAGAGAGACCTTGTGACCGTTTATAAACAGTCCAGCTAGATCATGTGTGCACATAGACATCCAAGGCACAGTGTTGCAGCCAAGCGTCAGTGGGCAGAGCTCAGTTTCTTCACTCCTTTAACTGTCTGGCTGGCCTTGACGGTCTTCTGGGCGAGTGACGGTTGATGGTTAGATTTTCAACTAACTTGTTTTTCCCCCGCTCTCGAACGGGAGTCTGTCTTAGAAAAAATATATGTTCTTAGAGTGTGTGTGTACATTAGTGGCCCTGTTTGATTACTTAAAAGCATGGATCCTCTCTTCAACTTTACTTTCACTTATCCGATTTTGAACAGATCAGTGATACGCCAAGGACGAACTGATTCAAGTGTTCAAACAGGGCTTGTGTTGCTTTGAGGACAGCTCCCTGCATGAAGTTGTTTGTGTGCTGGGAAAGGAAGCGATGTGCTCTTTTACAGGACAGCTTACTGCTTGACGTTGTTTGGATGCTGCAAGACCTTAGGCAAAAAGTTAGGCTGCTCCTTCCTAGTCAAACATAGTCAATGCATTATTTACCAATAGTTTTGCGTTAGTTACCAAGAGGTTAAGTTTGGATAGGTTACCAACTTTTAATGGGGACCTTACTGAGGCATTTCTAAACAAAACTCCAGTCAAAAACGAATTTGGTTGGAATTGATTCATAGGTATAGCCTGCCCTGCCCCCATCAAAGGCCAGTTACTATGATAAGAACATGTCATATGTTTGGAATTTGTCCACAATCATTTGGTTTGATATGGACTGCTCGCTTTACAAAGCATTACAAAGATTAAGCTATCCATGCAAATTACAGTATTATAGGCCTGCACATGCTGCTGTTTTTCATTCACTGTAAAAGTCTGCACACCCAGTGAAATGGTTGTACTGTAATTACAAACCAACAGAGGATGGGAAAATCTCAAACACACACTAGGGCAAGTCCTTATGGCAACAGCTGCAGAAGCACCGTGGACTTGATTGGCCTGGGAAAATCCGCGGCTGCTGTGCTCTGTGCTGACGCTGTATTGCACGACTCACCCATCTGTCTGTCCAACTCTACAGAGCTAGGGCGCCGAGCAGCAAATGAGGTGCCAGCTGGTCTGGCGAGACCAAAAACGGTCACTATTGCCTGGGGGAGCGGCTGTGTTTCTTATCTGGGACAAACTATAACAATATACTGGATTTTTAATAAAGCCATATTTTGTTTAAGACAGTTTAGGACCGTTTGCAGGCGTCACATGAAAATATTGAGCCACAAGTTGTCAACGTGAAAGTCTCTCTTTCGTAAAGATTAGGTATTAACAGATTGTCTAGACTATTGTTACATAAATAATTCTACATTTAATACTAGGAATGGTCTAGGGCTATTTGAGAAAGGAATTAGATAAATCAATTACCCCGGGCATGGTGGACAAATCTAATTGTTTTGCGTAATATCCTATAATAAAATATTGTGATTTAATCGATTATTGTTTGAGCAAAAGAAAACCATGTTGACAAGCAGTGATGTATTCTTGCTAGAACAAGAGGATGAAACAACTTGATTATGCCAAATTCTTATGGTAAAACAAAAAGTTTTAGTTTTGAATTTGCGGTAGGCTACACAGTGCTCTCCTCCTGTTTTAAGTACAGTCTGGGTGCATGGTACCCACGAAATCGTGATGCACACTGCACAGTATTGAAGTGGGAGTCGTGACGCCCAAATGAGTGGTTTCGACCACAGAATGCCTTGTTGATAATGGACATGTATATGACTTTGTTGCCTGTTTGAGATAAGGTATGCATCCTCATTGCAGACGAGAAACCTACAGAGAGAACGACAATTAAGAGTGTTCTGTTATTCGACTCCTCACTCAATCGGTCATGTTCTTTAAGGCCACTGCAAACCAATTGGAACTGTTTTTGTCTATCATCACAGTTGCTCTGACTAGAACTTTGGACTCACACTGTATAGCAGGGTCTCTCATGTACAGTCACCTCAAATTATTGGCACCCTTGATAAAGATGAGCAAAAAAGACTGTATGAATACTACAAATACTGAACTATATTGTATGGACGAAAAATATTGAACATTTGTATTATTTTAGATACTAATACAATGGCTCAGATAAAGAGATATTGTTTAACAAGTAATAAAGTGTCCAAATTATTGGCACCCCTGTTTTCAATAGTCCGGGACGGCACCCTTCCCTTGCGAGGATAAGGCTACTGAGCCTTTTTGAAAATAAAAATTTGAGACTGAGATGGCCATTACAAAATTTAGATTTTGTGGTCAATTAACCATGTCTTTGTGCATTTTGTGTGCTTGGAGTTATTGTCTTGCTGGAAGATCCACTTGCGGCCAAGTTTCAGCCTCCTGATAGAGGCAACAAGGTTTTGGGCTAAAATGTCCTTGTACTTGGTGGAGTTCATTATGCCGTTGACCTTAACAAGGGCCCCAGACCAGTGCCAGCAAAACCCATCGTCAAAGATCCACCACCATTTTTACAGTAGGTATGCGGGTTCTTTTCTGCATATGCATCTTTTCATCGATTCCAAACCCACCACTGGTGTGTATGGTCAACTATTTTCGTGTCACTGGTTCTAATCCAGGTGCCAATTCAGTTTAGCAAACTCCAGGCGTTTACATTTGTTGCTTGCTCTCAATAAAACATTTTTTTATGGCAACCCTTCCAAAGAGCCTGTTGGCATGGTGTAGATTTGGTGTAGATTTGGAGACTTGGTGATCCGAAGAATCAACCAAGTTCTGTAATTCTTCAACTTTGGCCTTTGGATTTCTCTTTGCCTCCCGAACCATCTTCCTCACTGTGTGTGGGGACAAGATACACTTGCATCTAATAGCAAGCCAGTTTACCACTGTTCCAGTGGTTTTAAACTTCTTAATTGTTGCCCTACTAGTGGTAAGTGGTATATTTTTTTAAAGCTATTTTTTGTACCCATTGCTTGATTTATGAAGGTCAACAACCATGTTTCTTTTCGTTTGCGAATTCTTTGCCTTTTCCCATGATGGATGACAAAGGGATTTTACATGCATGTTACCTTATTTTTATACCCCACTGAAACAGGAAGCCATGGAAGGCAACAATACAGTTCCCTAAGCAGAGATTAACTTTAAAAAGTTCATGCAGATTTAATCTTTTCGTGTGCCAATAATTTGTACACCTATCTTTTTGAGAGATGTTTTTTTATCTGAGTAATTGGTATAAAATAATATAATTTTCCCATATAGCTCAGTACTTCAATACTTTTGGAGGTGACTCTAGTCTCTCCTATATAATCATAAACATTGCACATTTTCTATTTGCGTAAGATAAGATGAACAAATGTCTGCTGCTAACAAATGTCTTCCAATCAGTTCTGTTGTTGTAGCTAATCACCTATTTCTATCCCCAATCAGTCACGCCATTCTCATTGTAACAGCATGGCATCTCTCTCTCTGCAGAAGTATGTAATGTGACCCCTGGTGCTTGATATCCTCATTGGGACATCAGGGGTTATATAAGTCCCCTGGGGTGGGGGGGACACCACAGTGTATCCCAGTGGACTCTGAGCCTAGCGTGCCCCCTTCTCCCCTCCACTGAACTTTCTGTTGGGTGCACAGCACATCCCCAGGCTGCATGGAAAGTGGGTGGCATTTGCCTCATGCCTCGCTAAAGCTGTCCATCTTCTTCTGTATGGCTCTATACGAGCTAAATGCTAGCTGCAGGCAATTGATTTTGTTTTCATTGCTCATCACGGCAGGCAGGATGTGTACTAGGCAGCTTTTTACCTGTTATTATTGTAGGTATCTGCATGAATGCATGTGGATGGATGAAGTGCATCAGTGTCAGTGTATTTCTATTGGTGTGAACCTGACCTATACAGTAAATACTGGCATTCATCACCCACTGGCAGCCATTACTGCAACACCGGGACCATGCTGTCTTTTTTTATTTCTTCCTCTCTTTGTGACTCTTTGTGACGGTACAGCGTGAACCCTGAGAACTGAGAGAGCCCCATCTTCCTGCAGGATGAGGAGAGACAATGAGAGAGGAGGTCAGCTTTCTGCGGGACGAGTAGCCTAGCCTAGATTCTATTCTATTCTTTCTCTCTCCTTTTTTTTCTCTCCCTCCCTTGGCTCCCATGTTGTATATCTGTATATTGTCCCTGTGATGCGAATGCTGTGCACTGCTCTGCCTGGACATTCCCAACGTCTTACCCACTGTTATCACCGGCAGCTCTGCACAATACCCCTTTGTCATATGAGCAGTGGTCACTTCCGCTCACAGACCTCTCCCCTGACCCCCCCCCCCCCCCTCCTCTATGAGTGACTACATGGTATGAGCCCAACCCACTGACTAATGGCTTTCTGGGAAAAATATGCAAAATGGGGCACAATGCGAAATGCTGTATCTGTAATGAGGACAATAGACTACAAACTGCGATTGGTAATTGTTTTATGTAAATCAAACAGTTAATCTTATCTTAGTAGTTATTATTTCATTGTGCAAATTGATTGAATAGACTTGCTGGAATGCTGTCTGGGGGAATATGCGCCGTACAATGCATGGAATGAAAGTAAAACAAACATATTTGCATATTTTGCACTGCTTGAAATCATAATGCCTTTTTATCTCATCTCCCATGGGCAGATTCTGCGTGTAGACCGAGACAATCTGCTTTGGCTGAGAGATCCCTTTTGCGAGGGTGGAGACTTTGTTTTTGCTGGAACTCTCAATTTCTATCACGTATAATCACGCAGCTGACCAAATTACATGAGATTTTACTTCTGGGTTAACAGAGATGACTTTTTATCTAATCAAAACTGTGCATACCAAAATCGATGACTTTCCATGCCACGAAAGCATCTTAACATCTTATGTATCTCGTCTCATGAGTGATATTTGAATATCATAAGACAAAGTATAATTTAGCTTGTTCCATCTCAGCCTGTTCCAGTGAAAAAGGTCATTCGCTCAGTGCTTTTATACTGAAGTTGGTTTTCTAGGAAATGAGGCCCTGTTGGCTTGCAGCCCTTCTCTCCCTCACCCTCTGGCTCTCTAGACCATGTGCCTGGAGAGAGACAGATAGCTTAGACAGAGCTGGAGTGGACAGAGGAGCTTGTTTACATCTTCCTCCCACTGCTAGAGCCGTAATTGGTTTGTGAGAACTGCAGTAGAACTTCACTTGTTAAACACCGTCTTAAAGCAACAATCTGAGTTTTCCAGCTGCCCATTGGCCATTTCCACTTCAAATATAGCCCCCTTTTTTTGTTGAAGATTCTAACTTTATTATAAATACTACATTGATTAACAATACCAGACATTGTTCTATCTCCACATGATATCAATGTCCTCAGGCAAACTCATCAATCAAGTGCTCATTGACGCTAGTGGACCTCTACCCTGCGCTTGTGCCAGTCATGTGCTGGTCAGCAGACATGAACATTCCCACTGAGATGAGAGCATGATATGGCAGACGAGAGGGGGTTCTGTTTTTTTGTTGTACTCCTTTACTCACTACATGCGCACGTGGAACACCCTGCCCTGCCCCCCTTAGGGAAGAGGATTAGGGGAAGGAAAGGGGAGATACCTAGTCAGTTGTACAACTGAATGCATTCAACTGGGATGTGTCTCCCGCATTTAACCCAACCCCTCTGAATCAGAGAGGTGCGGGAGGCTGCCTTAATCCACATTCACACCATCGGCGCCCGGGGAGCAGTTGTTGTTGGGGGTTAACTGCCTCACTCAGGGGAAGAATTAGGGTTACTGTATGTAGCCGTTGAAAACTAAATTGAGCTCCTGGGAAAGATACTCACTTTCAAATGGATTTCTATTGAACCCTATTGAAGTTTGAATATCCTCTCTTATTGCACTTTTGGCACTTGTATTTAAAATCTAATCCAAAAACATCCTGTTGTATATTGTGTTAAAACAAACTGTCCTTAGTGTGTTCAGTAGATGATTAATATGTGCTAGGCTGTGTGTATATATTTCAGTTAGTTCTCATCGGACAGCTTCCCATTTTTGTTCCCAGCTCCTTTTGGGATAATCCTGTCTCTTTGCACAAGTCTTTGATAGAGACCTTGAGCTGGTGGGAATGGAGAAAGGGAGGGGACTGTCTCCTTGGTTTATGGGATTTTTTTCTGTGGGAATTTTCTGCTTTTTCAGGAAATAGGGTTTACATAGCCGCACAAACAGAGAGAGAGAGAGAGAGAGAGTGTGTGTGTGTGGGTGTGTGTATGTGTGTGTGTGTGTTGTGTGCGAATCAAGGGTGCTCAGCTGGCATAGGGGTGGGTGGGAACCGAGAAAGTTGATAAGACTGTTCTCACACCTCCAGAACATGAGAGGGAGAATAAGAACGGAGACAGACAGACAAACAGAAGGGAGGGGAGAGAGAGAGAGAGAGAGAGCGAGAGAGAGAGAGAGAGAGAGAAACAAGTCAGGCAGGGTGAGGTTGGGAGCGAAACTGGGAAAATAAGATAGGAACAGGGGTAAGGCTGGAGGTTAACAAAACACCCTTAGGGTACACTATTCAAAACTCTCACTGTACATTTTTTTCAAGAAAGCCAACTGCCATGTAGCACATCTTACTTCAAGTGTGGTAACAGCACATTATGATTGGATTCAAACATGCAGTCCATCTCCAATATTCAGTTTAAAATGCTTTAGTTCTAGTATTAGTCTTTTTAAGTTGTTAAAGTATTGGCAAAGGGACCTTTGCTTCCAAAGAGCACCCTTTCAACCAGATTCTAACATTGGGAGATTGGACACAGTTTTCTCTAATAGTAGTTTTTACATCTCTTATAGATGAAATCTTTCAGCTGTGAGCACCATCCAGTACGGGGATGACAAGACCTCGCTGTCCCCACAAATGTTTTGTTCTTTTGGTTCGTTACAGTTCGCAAAAACACATCGTTTCACTTGTTCCAACACATAAGATCCCGTGTCAAAGAGTATGGGATTGGAGTACAATACATACAGTCAATACGTACAGCCTCTTAAAAAAAACACCGGACTGTGCACAGGGGACCCTAACTTACCTCACATAACCACACCCTATCCAACCCACAGTTGACAAACACACATACAGTCTTCCTATTGAAGCTGCCCAGTCATTAGAGTGCAGCTTTAAGAGGCTATCTTCCTCTGCAGTGAGAAGCCTCACCCACTGTTGAGAATAAGATTACTTTGCTCACCTTATAGTACCTTCGACTGCAAATAGCTGAAACATGCACATGGTAGAGCGACCTTATTACATCTATCTCTACCTCTGTCAGAGGCCAGGCTTTCTGTTCAGGGTACTGTATTTGAAGTCTTATGTGCTTACTGTATGAGCTCATGATATGCTAATGACATTGGTCTACTGAGTAAAGCAAAAGTATTGAAAAGTTCCTGCAACTAAATATACACCTGCGCTGGCGCACCTGTGCACCTGTGCACCTGCGCTGGCCTAAACATGCATAAACCATATTATGATAGCAGTAGGGAAGGGGTGGGACAACGAAGGGGAATACCTTCCTAATATTGAGTTGCACCCCCCTTTTGCTCTCAGAACAGCCCTTAATTTGTCGGGCCATGGACTCTACAAGGTGTCGAAAACGTTCCACAGGGATGCTGGCCCACGTTGACTCCAATGCTTCCCACAGTTGTGTTAAGTAGGCCGGATGTCCTTTGGGTGGTGGACCATTCTTGATACACACAGAAAACTGTTGAACGTGAAAAACCCAGCAGCATTGCAGTTCTTGACACAAACCGGTGCGCTTGGCACCCACTACCAATACCCCGTTCAAAGTCACTTAAATATTTTGTCTTGCCCATTCACCCTCTGAATGGCACACATACACAATCCATGTCTCAATTGTCTCAAGGCTTAAAAATCCTTCTTTAACCTGTCTCCTCCCCTTCATCTTCACTGAAAGTGGATTTAACAAGATATATCAATAAGGGATAATAGCTTTCACCTGGATTCAACTGGTCAGTCTATGTCATGGAAAGAGCAGGTGTACCTAATGTTTTGTTCACTCAGTGGGCCTGACAATAATAATAATAATAATAATAATAATAATAATAATGATACATTTTATTTGTCAGATGCCTTTCATGACACTCAGGACATCTTTCATTTAGACCTATGTAATGAATTTGAATTATACTTGATTATTTACCGGGAAAAAACTATTAAATCAAACTGTAAAAAACAAATCAATTTATCAATTTCAAAGTAAGGGGTGGGTTTAACAAATCAGTTTATCAATTTCAAAGTAAGGGGTGGGTTCTGGCACGTGTCACTTCCCACTGATACCATGTGCAGTAAACAGTAGCTATCATGTGTAGGCTAGATAGCTAAGACTCACTATGTCACGCCCTGACCTTAGAAATCCTTTTTATGTCTCTATTTTGGTTTGGTCAGGGTGTGAGTTGGGGTGGGTATTCTATGTTGTATTATTTGTATTTCTATGTTTTGGCCAGGTAGTGTTCTCAATCAGGGACAGCTGTCTATCGTTGTCTCTGATTGAGAACCATACTTAGGTAGCCCTTTTTCCCACCTGTCTTTGTGGGAAGGTTACTTTGTTTGTGGCACATAGCCTTAAGCTTCACGGTTTGTTTTGTAGTGTTTATTGTTTTGTTCGGCGTCTTTTCTAATAAAAATAACATGTACGCTAACCACGCTGCACCTTGGTCCACTTCATTCAACGGCCGTGACACACTATCCAACTTGGCTTGCAAAAACAATTAAAATTGCCAGCAAAGCTCACTCTTCAGTTTTTTCAAGAGACCATGTCCTGAAGAAAATTTAAGGGCCTCCAGTCCCCCTCTATATCAATCACTGATTGCGTTGATCTAATGGAGGGCCTTAAAGACAGTTCCGGTACATTCAGAGACAATGATCAGCACTACAACACTGTTTTTTATTCAACACAGTTAGAAATCGTGAAAACTGCTTCTCCACTTTTGACTCGCCCTCTCTCGCTCCTTCCGCTGAGATATGACCATCATTCAAGTGAAATAAAAAAACGAGTTATTTCAATTTATGCTCTGATGTGCCTCGCAAGTAATAGCCTATAACAACTGACCGATTACCGGTGTTATCATATAGCCTAGCTTGAGATTCAAGTTTTTAAATAAAAGGAACTCTATGTTATTTACAGTGCCTTCAGAAATTATTCACACCCCTTGACTTTTTACAAATTTTATAGCATTACAGCCTGAATTTAAAATTGATTAAATTTAGATTTGTTGGTCACTGGCCTATACACAATACACCATAATGTTAAAGTGGATAATGTTTTTAGAAATGTTTACAAATTAATAAAAAATGAAAATCTGAAATGTCTTGAGTCAATAAGCATTCAAGCCCTTTGTTATGGCAAGCCTAAATAAGTTCAGGAGTGAAAACATTCTTAACAAGTCACATAATAAGTTGCGTGGACTCACCCTGTGTCCAATAATAGTGTTTAACATTATTTTTTAATGACTACCTCATCTCTGTACCCCACACATACAATTATCTGTAAGGTCCCTCAGTCGAGCAGTGAATTTCAAACACAGATTCAACCACAAAGACCAGGGAGGTTTAACAATACCTACATTTATTTTATTTTTTTAAAGCAAATTATTAATTACACTTTGGATGGTGTATCAATACACCCAGTCACTACAAAGACACAGGCTTCATTCCTAACTCAGTTGCCGGAGAGGAAGGAAACCGCTCAGGGATTTCACCATGAGGCCAATGGTGACTTTAAAACAGTTACAGAGTTTAATGGCTGTGATAGGAGAAAACTGAGGATGGATATAAAAACATTGTAGTTACTCCACACTACTATCCTAATTGACAGAGTAAAATGAAGAAAGCCTGTATAGAATTTAAAATATTCCAAAACATGAATCCTGTTTGCAACAAGGCACTAAAGTAATACTGCAAAACAAATTGTCAAAGCAATGAACTTTTTTGTCCTGAATACAAAGATGTGTGTTCGGGGCAAATCCAATACAACACACTACTGAATACCACTCTCCAAATGTTCAAGCATCGTGGTGGCTGCATCATGTTATGGGTATGCTTGTAATCATTAAGAACTGGGGAGTTTTTCAGGATAAAAAGAAACGTAATGGAGCTAAACACAGGCAAAATCCTAGAGGGAAACCTGGATCAGTCTGCTTTCCACCAGACACTGGGAGATTAATTATCTTTTCAGCAGGACAATAACCTAAAACACAAGGCAAAATCTACACTGGAGTTGCTTACCAAGAAAACAATGAATGTTCCTGTGTGGCCGAGTTACAGTGTTGTCTTAAATCTACTTGAAAATATATAGCAAGACCTGAAAATGGTTGTTTAGCAATAATCAACAACCAATTTGACATAGCTTGAAGAATTTTGAAAAGAATAATGGACAAATGTTGCATAATCCAGGTGTGGAAAGCTCTTAGAGACTTACCCAGTGTAAGGTTCTGCTTTTCTTTTCTTAGACAACTTTGTGTTCTTTTTATTTGTGTTCTTGAACGTAGCCCTGTTTCTTTGTGTTCTGGAATGTAGCCCTGTCTTTCATTTTTGTTCATTGATTTCACCTGTGTTCATTTCTCACCTGGTCTCATCAGCTCCCTATTTAGTTCAGTTCTTTCTGTTTGTATGGTTGTGAGGTATTGTTCATTTTGACTGCCTACCTACCTGTGTTTGACCATTGCCTGCGACCACGATTCCTGCCTTCTGTGAAGGCTTAATAAACATCTGCCACGCTCTGCGTGTGAATCTACACCTTTTTCTCCCTGACTATTCATTACACCCAGAAAGACTGACAGCTGTAATTGCTGCTAAGGTGCAAAGTATTGATTCAGGGGTGTGAATACCTATGTAAATGAGATATTTCTGTATTTTCAATACATTTGCAAGTGAAAAAAATAAGGTATTTCATACATTGTGAATTCAGGCTGTAACACAACAAAATGTGGAATAAGTCAAGGGGTATGAATACATTATGAAGGTTCTGTATAATAAGGGGTAGGCCTTCATGAAAATAGGCAAATGATGAAACAATATTTATTTCCAGTCAACGTAAGTAGCCTATCATTCTGTGCCTTTCCGCCCATGCGCTATCGTTTGGCCCTAAAAGCTATTGATAATTGAATTGATATCACACAATACATTGGAGGCACACCTGATCTCCCGAGTGGCGCAGCGGTCTAAGGCACTGCATCGCTAAGCTAGAGGCATCACTACATACTCTGGTTCGATTCCAGAGTATGTTCACAACTGGCCGTGATTGGGAGTCCCATAGGGTGGTGCACAGCGTCGTCCAGGTTAGAGTTTGGCCGGGGTAGGCCGTCATTGTAAATAAACATTTGTTCTTAACTGACTTATTTAGTTAAATAAAGGTAAGAACATATATAATCTCCCACGCCCAGCAGAGAATTGCACTTGGCTTGCATTTTGACTCATAAAGTGATCTTGACTAAGAAAGGTTGGTGACCACTGTTATATAGGCTATGGCTGCCTATTGTGATTATTACTGTTATATCAGGGCATTATGTTCTAGTCTCATAGTTTATTAGTTCTAGGCCTATGGTTTATTATGTGTAGGTCTGTGTGAGTCACATGCTAAATGCAAGAGTCATGGATTTACGTTGGCCTACAAGACTATTTGGTCTGTAATGCGAAATCACATGTTAGATGGTTTGCTGTGTGCGATCGATTACAGTAGGGCATACAGTAGGCTATGCTTTCATGATACATTTTAGCTGGCCCTGCCATCAACGGATTTCTGCCTACGCTACTATAACTGGCTTTAGCTTTTCAGATCCTATCATAGTCACAAAATAATTGTAATGCTGCACTAGCTGCTTGCATCAAAAGCCATCAGGTAGCAGCCTGTAGATTTCCTGTTTACCTTGTGCTGTTTTCTCAAGGTAGCAATAATGATGGTAAATTAGCATTAGCAAAGCTCCCAGAAGGGACTGTCAGCCCTGAAAGCATCTATACTTACGGTAGTCTAACAGTGGTGAAAGGAGCAGGTGTGAAATTCCTCACAGTCTTTCACAGCCATTAGGAAAGCCCTCCCCGGCTAATTTTAGTTCTGGTGAAATTAGCTCACCGCTAAAATTAGTAACTGACTCCTCACCTCACGCTTAGCTTAGCCTAGCCTAGCACTGATGTGGTGTGGCTAAAGTGTTTGTCCCACTGTTATAGTATCTTCTCTCAGCTGCAACTGGAGCATTCAATTATTTTCCCACATGCTGTTTTTGCTTGGCTTCTCTGAAGTTAGCTAAGGAAGTGATTTATTGGAGTTGCACAAGGTTGCACTGCTGACAGCTTCCTGTTGCAGTGCCTCAGCCAACCCCCTGCAGATATGGCAGCTGGAAGCAGTGTGTGTGTGTGTGTGTGTGTGTGTGTGTGTGTGTGTGTGTGTGTGTGTGTGTGTGTGTGTGTGTGTGTGTGTGTGTGTGTGTGTGTGTGTGTGTGTGTGTGTGTGTGTGTGTGTGTGCATGCTTGTGTAAGACAGTTGCTTGGGTGTGTCTATGGACAGATGAAAGTGGGAAAGTGAACACACAGCATTCCCCAATATCATATCTTCCTTCCCATGTTGCTATGTTTACTCATCACAAATGACTCATCATCTTTCAGACTTATCAATGAGCAATGCGTGTGTCTTAGACTCATTAAGTCTTGTTGAGTCACTTCAACTTCCCGTTGACTGTCCCTCTATTGCTTCCTATGCACCTTTTCCAAACAGTGCCAAGTACTGAGCCACTCCACACTCTTGACTGAAGCATGGTTCTGCCTGCACTGAAGTACCGCAACACATGTCTGTCCGCCATTTTGAGCTGCCCACTCAAATGTTCCCCATAGGGTCACCCAGGGGTTACAAGTGCTGCTTCATGACCCGCATAGAACTCGTCTCACTACTCACTTCCTGTGCCAGTGCAGAGGAGGGAGGGAGGGTTAGGGAGAGGAGGGAGGAGAGGGTTACGGGGTCGGAGGAAAAATAATGTAAAGAAAACATCCTGGTCACTGTCCACTGTCTGTGTGTTCCTGTCCGGCTTGATGGCATTTCATGCTATGGTGGGTGTTAGATCTGGGGTTAGATCCAATCAGTTCTGCCTTAACCTGCGATAACCGACGACTGCATAGCAGTTTCATTGTTTTTATTTAGGCGATGTTCGAGGTGTAACTGCGTTGGAGCTGTCAAATCAGCAATCAGCTCCATGCGTTATACCTATTGCGGACATTGTCATTGGATGCGGCAAATTGCATTAGTAATGATCCCATGCAGCCTGTTAACAAGTTTGAATGTGTGTTGTAATCTACACCTCGATTATACAGTTGAAGTCGGAAGTTTACATACACTTAGGTTGGAGTCATTAAAACTGGTTTTTCAACCACTCCACAAATTTCTTGTGAACAGACTATAGTTTTGACAAGTTGGTTAGGACATCTACTTTGTGCATGACACAACTCATCTTTCCAACAATTGTTTATAGACAGATTATTTTACTTATAATTCACTGTATCTCAATTCCAGTGGGTCAGAAGTTTACATACACTAAGTTGACTGTGCATTTAAACAGCTTGGAAAATTCCAGAAAATTATGTCATGGCTTTAGAAGCTTCTGATAGGCTAATTGACATCATTTGAGTCAATTGGAGGTGTACCTGTGGATGTATTTCAAGACCTACCTTCAAACTCAGTGCCTCTTTGCTTGACATCATGGGAAAATCAAAAGAAATCAGCCAAGACCTCAGAAAAAAAATTGTAGACCTCCACAAGTCTGGTTCATCCTTGGGAGTAATTTCTAAATGCCCGAAGGTACCACATTCATCTGTACAAACAAAAGTATGCGAGTATAAATACCATGGGACCACGCAGCCGTTATACCGCTCAGGAAGAAGACGCGTTCTGTCTCCTAGAAATGAACATACTTTGGTGCGAAAAGTGCAAATCAATCCCAGAACAACAGCAAAGGACCTTGTGAAGATGCTGGAGGAAACAGGTACAAAAGTAACTGTATCCACATAAAAAGGCCGAAGAACACCATCCCACAAGCCGAAGAACACCATCCCAACCGTGAAGCACGGGGGTGGCAGCATCATGTTGTGGGGGTGCTTTGCTGCAGGAGGGACTGGTGCACTTCACAAATAGATGTCATCATGAAGCAGGAAAAGTATGTGTATATATTGAAGCAACATCTCAAGACATCAGTCAGGAAGTTAAAGCTTGGTCGCAAATGGGTCTTCCAAATGGACAATATACTTCCAAAGTTGTGGAAAATGGCTTAAGCACAACAAAGTCAAGGTATTGGAGTGGCCATCACAAAGCCCTGACCTCATCCTAAAGAAAATGTGTGGGCAGAACTGAAAAAGCGTGTACGAGCAAGGAGGCCTATAACCTGACTCAGTTACACCAGCTCTGTCAGGAGGAATGGGCCAAAATTCACCCAACTTATTGTGGGAAGCTTGTGTAATGCTACCCGAAACGTTTGACCCAAGTTAAACAATTTAAAGTCAATGCTACCAAATACTAATTGAGTGTATGTCAACTTCTGACCCACTGGGAATGTGATGAAAGAAATAAAAGCTGAAATAAATCATTCTCTCAACTATTATTCTGACATTTCACATTCTTAAAATAAAGTGGTGATCCTAACTGACCAAAGACAGGGAATTTTTACTAGGATTAAATGTCAGGAATTGTGAAAAACTGAGTTTAAATGTATTTGGCTAAGGTGTATGTAAACTTCAGACTTCAACTATATATAAGTGTTATTCTTTTTATACTGAACTAAAATATTAACGCAACATGTAAAGTGTTGGTTCCATGATTCATGAGCTGAAATAAAAGATCCCAGAATTGTTACATACGCACAGAAAGCTTATTTCTCAAAGATGTTCCGGCACACCCGGCACAGCCAGAAGAGGACTGGCCACCCCTCATAGCCTGGTTCCTCTCTAGGTTTCTTCCTAGGTTTTGGCCTTTCTAGGGAGTTTTTCCTAGCCACCGTGCTTCTACACCTGCATTGCTTGCTGTTTGGGGTTTTAGGCTGGGTTTCTGTACAGCACTTCGAGATATTAGCTGATGTACGAAGGGCTATATAAAATAAACTTGATTTGATTTGATGTTGGGCACAAATATATTTACATCCCTGTTAGCTGCGCCCTTGCCCAGTCATGTGAAATCCATAGATTAGGGCCTACTTAATTTATTTAAATTGACTGATTTCCTTAAATGAACTGTGAATCAGTAAAATCGATGAAATTGTTGCATGTTGCGTTTCTGGTTCTGAACTTCTTACACGAGTGGGACCGGTGTGACTTTGTGACAATGACCACACTAGCAGCTGTTCAAAGATTTGATCGCTCTAACACAGTTACACCTCCGACAACTCCAAAAACAACAGACGCTATGCGGCTGTTGGATATCGCCAGTTAACGCCTGATCTGATTGAATCTATGCCCTAGTATGTGTGTGTACAGTATGTCTGTGTGTGTGTGTGTGTCTGTGTATTGGCTGGTGATTGATTTCGATAGGCTCCCAACAATCTGATTTACCTTCCCTTATGTGAGTTATGGATCTGCCGGCAAGGCGATATGCACAATAACTTTCCCTATTCCGCCTACAGATGCTGTAGGTGCGTCACACGACTCATCCTCGTAAAATCTGAACAACATGTCTGCTACCACATGATTAGTCAGCCAGCCGATTTCCCTCAGTAGAAAGACGTAGCCCTTTCCTGCAGTCAAATGACCTAGTGACCTCATGGGGGGGGATTTTATTCATATTTTTCATCATTTCATCATTAATAAACATTATTTTAAAAACTCGCCAAAAATCTGGTGTTTCTACAGTATGTCAAATGGATGTTGTTATATTTCAGTCTTCTGTGATGTATATAAAGTGTAATATTGGGATGCAAATACAAAACTCTATATCTGACATGGTCCAAATGACGTCTACAAGACCATAACCATGTGTGTGAGGTGTAAACTTTTGTTTCAAAGTTTAAGACTGCAAAGAAACACTCTGTGTGGCCCTGATTTAACCCACTGCAGTAAAAGGTTAACGACAATTTATTGCACCCTGTATTAATAACCCTTTCAGTATCCCCTCAGTCTTCCCAGCCCAGAATATTTCTCATAGTTGGAACTTGTAATTGTAATTGATACAATACAGGCGGTGCCACCTCGGTTTCTGCTCTTTGAAGCCCACATTCCTTCTGCTGTTGTTGATCAGGAGATTGTTGTGCAACATTGGGTTGATGAGGTATGTTGTGTTCTCAGGTAGTGGTGGTGTGGCTGTATGCGTGTGTCCCAACCAAAGGTGCGCTCCTGCGCTGGTTGATCCTGTGTCTACTCCCATGAATCCAGGCAACATGATTCATTGAGAGGAGTGTTGAGTCAATAAACACATCCAAGTATGTACCCTCCTCACACACTTATACGCACACACCCACACTCAGGCATGCATGGAACACGGGCACGCCCACTCACACACACATATTGCATACACACATGCACACCTGACACAAACACATACACACATGCAGACACATGTGCACACACAAACACACTCGATACTGCAGGATATTCCCACTGTTGACACAGCCGGCTCTGACATTTGTCCTGCAAGAGAGAGAACATTGTATTAGCATTATAGTGTGTGCATATGGGAAATGTTTTACATGCATTTGCGTCAAAGGTTTCCTTGATGCAGTCAAGAGCATGCCATCCTGTATGACAAGCTGAGACCTTGATTACACACTTAATATTCCCATGACGGTATTGCACGTCATCATCAATATCAATAGGTGTCTTTCTTTACTAATAATAACCATACAGGGCAGCATGACAAAGTTTACATGTGGAAAATTACATTTAATTTTTCATTGTTTGTCATGGCATGACTTTGTTTGGTTTGAAATTATAAATTGCAGACAATGGCATTTGGACTTTGATTGAATGAAAATAATACCATTTGTTGACCTGCATGTGTATTTTTGTCAGGGGTGCAAAGTGCTGCCTTCCAAAGTGGGGGAAGTGAAGCATGACGGCTGTTTCAGACACAGGAAGTGGCTTTGTCTCATGCTCGGCTGAGTTAGATATAAGCAGGAAATGTGCCTCTTTCTCTCCCATGTCTCGTTCCGTCTCTCTCTCTGTCTATCACTCTCTCTTTCTTTCTCTTTCTGACGCTTTCTTACTCACTCTCTTTATTCTTTCTGTTTTACCCTCTCTCACTTAATCAGCTTGGAACACTCAATTATTTCTCTCTTTCTCCTAGCTCTCTTTCTCTTTCCATCCATCTCTTGGTCTGTCCAAATGCTAGTTATCCAGGTGGAGAGTGAGTGAGATGTGTGTGCGAGTGTGCGTGCGTGCATCTGGCGCTCATGCCCATCAAGTGTGTACATGTGTGTTAGAGTGTCAGTGAACACAAAGCACTGTCCTGGTTTGGACCCTCACCCTGACTGGCCTGGGTCTGGCTCTGTCCGGCCCTGGTCACCCCACAGCTATCACTAGTGAACCCATCCTCCAGTGTCTGTCCATCACACACACACACACACACACACACACACACACACACACACACACACACACACACACACACACACACACACACACACACACACACACACACACACACACACACACACACACACACACACACACACACACACACACACACACACACACACATCCATTGAAAAGTAGTTAGCTGTGGGACCAATGCATTGAAGTAGTGTTCAAGTAGTAGGAATAGGAGTTACTGCCATGATAGCTGTAATGTCGCTTTAATGAAGGTAGTATTACAGTAATAGGACAATGCATGACAAAAAAAACATCCTTCATAAGACAAGCAAAGTATTATACAGAAGCTTGGGTGGTTGTTGTTGTTATAGCGGTATTAGCAACAGTAGTAATAGTAGAAGTAGTAGTAGTGGTAGTAATTGTGGTTGTCGTAATATTTATATTATTTTAACAGTGGTATCAGTAGTCGGACCGGTAGTATAGAATGAAGTGTTGGCACAGTGGTTGCTTTTGGCGCGTCTAGTCATTCTATTGCGTGTGTAGAACGGCCTAACCAAAGCACGCACACCTTGGCATTAGGACAGAGCACAAAGCATACCTCCTGATGTGTTTGACTTGTAGCTCACGCCAGCCTTTGGCTAACAGCCTCCAGTAGCATGTCCTCTGGTTGCCTCCCAGTTGTCAATGTGCTAAAGTTCACCGAATAATTGTTTAGAATCCATTGAAGAATAGAAAAGGGAGTTTCTATTAGTGCTAGTTGTGTAGGGAGAGATATTAGCCACCCATGCCCATCATGCTCCCTGCTACCACCCTAACTGGTTATTCATTAAAAGGACTCTTTTACTATTCAAACGAGAGATTCCTTTTGAGACGCTGAGACCCAGCAGAAGATAGATTGTCTTTGATAGTTCAAACCCTAACATCATGGTATAGGTTTCTTTTAGCAGGTAGGTCATTTTCATAAGTCAATGATCCATAACATAATACTTATGGGTTTATTACAAAGCCAATAACCCAGACCCAAAGCTCTATTCAATTTGTATCGCAGAAGTTCAGCGTTACAGTGTGATTGATATTTAAATGGCAACGTTTCCATGTTAGCGGAGACTGCATTCATGTGTCAATTGGAAATGACCTTTACATTTCTACTGTGCAATCTGTGTAACACTTCAGCGATACAGATTGGATAGAGCCCCTAGTCTCTTAGACGGAGTAAGTTATGTGTTTACTAGTAGGGCACCTGCACTGTGGTTTTGTTTGTGAATGCATGCATTAGCATATGTGTGTGACGCAGTGAAGGACATCACTTATAAATCATCATGCAACATGTGTAGTCATCATTCTAGACAATGTGTTTGTTGCATTGTGTTGCTATGTAACTTAATTGATCAGTCTTTTGTTGCTGAGAATTTTCCTGCACAGCAGGAGATGCAGACTTGAATGTTGTCAATATTTAAAAACGTTTTAAAATCCACTTTAAAATTTCAGACTTGAAATTTTGCCCGAACAACAAATGATCAACCCCTTTAAAAAATGACCATTAATTATAATCCACATAATAATTCAAAATTGCTGTTATTGCAGGATTATTTTTGTGCTGTAGCAAACTAGCTCAAATTAAGATCCTACATCTGTATTTAATTTTCAGAGTGTTTTTGAATGTGCATACATGCAGGAATGGGCAAAAATTACAAAATACAATTACAAAATACAATTACAAAATACCATAAAGATCAATGTATAAAAAAAAAACATAATATTTCATTTACATGTACAGTTGAAGTCGGAAGTTTACATACACCTTAGCCAAATACATTCTAACTCAGTTTTTCACAATTCCTGAGATTTAATCCTAGTAAAAATTCCCTGTCTTAGGTCAGTTAGGATCACCACTTTATTTTAAGAATGTGAAATGTCAGAATAATAGTAGAAATAATTATTTATTTCAGCTTTAATTTCTTTCATCACATTCCCAGTGGGTCAGCAGTTGACATACACTCAATTAGTATTTGGTAGCATTGACTTTAAATTGTTTAACTTGGGTCAAACGTTTCGGGTAGCCTTCCACAAGCTTCTCACAATAAGTTGGGTGATAGGCCTCCTTGCTCGCACACGCTTTTTCAGTTCTGCCCACAAATATTCTATAGGATTGAGGTCAGGGCTTTGAGATGGCCACTCCAATACCTTGCCTTTGTTGTCCTTAAGCCATTTTGCCACAACTTTGGAAGTATGCTTGGAGTCATTGTCCATTTGGAAGACCCATTTGCGACCAAGCTTTAACTTCCTGACTGATGTCTTGAGATGTTGCTTCAATATATCCACATAATTTTCTTTCCTCATGATGCCATCTATTTTGTGAAGTGCACCAGTCCCTCCTGCAGCAAAGCAACCCCACAACATGATGCTGCCACCCCCGTGCTTCACGGTTGGGATGGTGATCTTCGGCCTGCAAGCTTCCCCCTTTCTCCTCCAAACATAACGATGGTCATTATGGCCAAACAGTTCCATTTTTGTTTCATCAGACCAGAGGACATTTCTCCAAAAAGTACGATCTTTGTCCCCATTTGCAGTTGCAAACCGTAGTCTGGCTTTTTTTATGGCGGTTTTGGAGCAGTGGCTCCTTCCTTGCTGAGCGGCCTTTCCAGGTTATGTCGATATACGACTCATTTTACTGTGGATACAGATACTTTTGTACCTGTTTCCTCCAGCATCGTCAGAAGGTCCTTTGCTGTTGTTCTGGGATTGATTTGCACTTTTTGCACCAAAGTATGTTAATCTCTAGGAGACAGAACGCGTCTCCTTCCTGAGCGGTATGACGGCTGCGTGGTCCCATGCTGTTTATACTTGCATACATTATACTTGGATGAAGGTGGTACCTTCAGGCGTTTGAAAATTGCTCACAAGGATAAACCAGACTTGTGGAGGTCTACAATTTTTTTTCTGAGGTTTTGGCTGATTTCTTTAGATTTTCCCATGATGTCAAGCAAAGAGGCACTGAGTTTGAAGGTAGGCCTTGAAATATATCCACAGGTATACCTCTAATTGACTCAAATGATGTCAATTAGCCTATCAGAAGCTTCTAAAGCCATGACATCATTTTCGGGAATTTTCCAAACTGTTTAAAGGCACCGTCAACTTAGTGTATGTAAACTTCTGACCCACTGGAATTGTGATACTGTGAATTATAAGTGAAATAATCTGTCTGTAAACAATTGTTGGAAAAATGACTTGTGTCATGCACAAAGTAGATGTCCTAACCGACTTGCCAAAACTATAGTTTGTTAACAAGAAATTTGTGGAGTGGTTGAAACACGAGTTTTAATGACTCCAACCTAAGTGTATGTAAACTTTTGACTTCAACTGTATTTTGTATTTTACGAACAGCAACAACATTCTCAGTAACGGTTACAGAAATGTTTTACTTGCTATGGCTGTGAAATGTCGTTGTTTATCTACCTTAGTTGAGTGCACTGACTGTCAGTCACTCTGGATACGAGTGCCTGCTACCCCTGACCAAAATGTTCATGTGAAAATTAGCATACCGAAATAAACTGAAAAGCACACTTGGTATTATTATTATTGGCCTTGTTTCGGGGCGGGGCTCATTAGAATAATACTCAGCATGCTTTGCAATTGTTCATTTTTACATATACAATTACATTTACTTCATTTAGCAGACGCTCATCAGACCATAGTGCCATCGGACTTCTGATACCAAGGCAGGGTGAAAGGGGGCCACAAAACGGTGAGCCGTTATAAAAAAAAATAATACAAATTACAGCTCTCGAAAGTATGTTTTCACAAAATACATTGAAGTGTAGTTCAGCCCAGTTTAATACAAATTACAAAATACTCAGAAGTAATTGAAATTCCTATTTCCAATAGAAAATACTGCCTATCTCAGCATGTGCAGTCACATAAGGGCGTGCACACACACACACACACACACACACACACACACACACACACACACACACACACACACACACACACACACACACACACACACACACACACACACACACACACACACACACACATAAATGGACACACACACACACACACACACACACACACACACACACACACACACACACACACACACACACACACACACACACACACACACACACACACACACACACACACACACACACACAAATGGACACACACACACACACACTGAGCTTTAAACTACAACATGTTATATATTTCTATGTGGTCCTTTCCTAGCTTTCCCCAGCGAAGGCAAAACAAAAGAAGAGGAAGAAAGATGAGTTTGCTGGCACGTATCCAATTCCAGTAAGTTGTCAGCAATGTGTGCTGTTGTGCAGAGTACAGACTATGAAGAGTTTATCTGTGTCTGCATCTAAGTCGGTGTGTGTCTTCATATGTCAGTGGTGTGTCTGTGCACATATTGTATGTGGTTCTGGCAGAGTATTTAAAGCCAGGTTGGTGTGTGTGTGTGTGTTTGACTAGTTTCTTAGCCTAAGGGGACCTTAATTCCCCCTCCTACTCCGGAGAGCAGTTCAATGAAGACTGAGACAGTTCAACCTCTGAGTGGGGACAAAGGAAGCACAGCGAGGACAGAGGAAGCAAAGTGGGGACAGACGGGGACATATGTCGGTGTTAGCTGTAATACTAGGCACAGTAAACTATTGTCCCACACTAGCATTACTTGAATTAGCATTACTTGAATTAGCATTACTTGTGCCATGAATTACTCAACGCAATTCAACATTTCATCGTCTAATCAGAAAGATGGTCATGTGCCTTGAGAAGGGGAAGTCGTTGTCGCTCAAGCGTGGATGAAAGTTTATTCATGAGACCTGAGTTCAGTCAGACACTCTTCACTCATGCCTTGTTGTGTGTTCTGTTTTTTTAGGAATTATATTAGTTGACATTTCTGGAAGTCTTACAGGCTGTGGCTGAGTAAGTGCCATATATTTGTCTGGAACTTGGAGCGTACCATCCCACATGCAGCTACAATTACGGGTGATTTATTTGTTACAGTAACGAAGCCAAAACAGTTGTTTTAAGTCCACCGTTTTCACTTCTTGTGGTTGAATCTACCACTAAATAGCTTGCTCTTGAAAGCCTCTCCTCTCTTTTTACTCCCCGGGCCCATAAATGATAAATGCTGTTGTCCTGAAATGGGTACGATGTGTATCTTCTGTCTGAGTCAGTCAACCTCTTGGGGATGTGAGTCATTTTTAGGGACCTCTCATCCTAGATCTTGTGTACGACCCACGCCATTCAATCAACACCCAAACCTTTGTGTATCATCATTGCAGCTGAACTGTCTAAGATGGCTGGGGATGGTAGCTATGAGTCGGACTCCATGAGAGGTGCGCGGCTGGAGCGACACGAGAAAAGAAGTTCAAAGGCGTCCATAACAAGTTGATAAGGAACAGGGGGAAATATGTTTGTGTTTATAGCTGGGATGCCTCGGAAAAGTCTGGGTTGAGGTTAAAGACTGTGGGCTTGGATTCACTTTATAAACGCACACATGCAGGCAGGCAGGAACACAAACCCAGACAGACACACACACGCGCGCACTCGCACACACACACCGCTACTTGAATGAGGATGAAAACATGACATTTTAGGTCATCCCGTCTCCGTTTCCACTTAGTGCTATTGTGGACATGAGTGCTATTTTTACACAGTTTGAGTGGATTATTGAGGATCATTTATTTTTGCCCATGACGATTACATCGCATAGCTAACATGAATCATTAGTCCACAAGGTATTGCATTGCATAATATCTACTGCCAAGAGAGAAACAAAATGTGTTTTTTGTTGAAAACGTAATGATTCTTTTCACTACGCGTGATTCAGCCATTGCCTGTGGGATTGACTCATTCTCTTGAAGTTTTATGTCATCAAACACTTGGCCGCTTTATGAGACTAGAGAAACTGCCAGATCTCATTTTTATAGTATTTTATCTGCAGGGCTTTTTGAGATGCTAGCTTCATGATAGTCATCTGATATGGCACAGGCTAGACAGTATTCAGACCCTGCGGTCTACTGCTTGATATACCTCTGTTCTGTACCTTTGAACAGTAGCAGAAGCTGCAGGGAAAAATAAGAATCTGTGCTGTATGGCTTGGGTATAAACTGTGTTGCTAAAGAGATGGGGTATACAAGATGCTTTATGAACAACGTGTTAATAAGGCACTTGTTCAATTTGCCCACATTGCACAATTCTTGCCTAGTTTATAAAGATAAAGCTACACATTAAATCATTCCTTTATTGGTTATAAGAGTGTAATCAGTCGCCAGAATGTCTGAAATTAGTTTTGAGTCCTTTTCCCATGTACAAAATATGGCATGGCCTGGGAAGAAATATCTCAGTGTCTCTCAGTGTCAGAATCTTAGGAACATGCAGTTCATTTGGCAATGATTGAGTCATACTGTCTAGTCTATAAAAGTCTGTCTGTCTGTGTAGTCTTGAGACAGTGAGTGAGGGAGGGAGGAAAGACGTTCCAGCCACCTGTATGATTAAAGCAAAGATAGTCTGGTCTGAATGCTCTAAATCTGAATCTCTCTCTCTCTCTCTCTCTCTCTCTCTCTCTCTCTCTCTCTCTCTCTCTGCCTACCTCTCTCTATACCTCTCCTCTCTCTGCCTACCTCTCTCACTCTCTCTCTCTACCTCTCTCTCTCTCTACCTCTCTCTCTCTCTTCTCCTCTTTAGACTGTCTGGGAAGACTTTCCCCCGACCTCTCTTGGCACATCTATTTGGGTTTTCCCTCTGTGACTCAGAACTACTCCAGCCTCCCTCCTTTTCCAACCTTTCTTTTCCTCTCCAAGCAGACTGAGACTGGGGCGTGCCACCGTGGAATGGGCCTGGAAGTGGGAGGGAGCGAGAGAAATGAGACAGGGAGAGACGGGAAGAGTAAAGACTAAGCACAAATTTGAACCTGGAACAAACAGAGGGATACAGACAGATGGGGAGGGGGAAGGTGTCACGCCCTGGCCTTAGTTATCTTTGTTTTCTGTAATATTTTGGTTAGGTCAGGGTGTGACAGGGGGGATGTTTGTGTATAGTTGTCTCGTCTGGGGTGGTTGTATGGTATAGGGGGTTTTGGGAGAGTGCATGGGTTTCTGTTGAGTGTAGGTGTCTAGGTAAGTCTATGGTTGCCTGAATGGTTCTCAGTCAGAGACAGCTGTCATTCATTGTCTCTGATTGGGAGCCATATTTAAGGCAGCCATAGGCAGTAGGCTTTTGTGGGTAATTGTCTATGTGTAGTGTTTAGTGTCAGCACTATTTGTTTGAATAGCTTCACGGTCGTCTGTTTGTTGTTTTTGTTCGTTTGTTCGTCTTCCAAATAAAAAGAAGATGTCTTTCTATCACGCTGCGCCTTGGTCCACTCTGCCTCATTACGACGAACGTGACAGAAGGAGAGGGGGGGAGGGGAGGGGATGAGACGAGGGGTCAGGGACCAACATGTCTAATGTACCATATATTATTCCGCATGCAAAGTCATGCAAAAACTTGCAAATAGCTAGATTGGTGACATTATTGCATACCTGAACGCTTTTTGATCAGCTGAAAGGGTTTGACCCATACATTGATTATTTGCATTGGGGGACCTGGCTGCAGACAGACATTCTGCAACCTGACCTTACAGTCAGCCACCATGCTTTTTATTCAGGAACAACGCACTCTCCCTTCTAAAAAAAACTTTCCTTCCTATTCAACCACTTCAAGAAAATTCCATAGGTCTATTTGGAAGTAACTATCCCCCACAGAGAATTGTAATCTGTTAGCTTTTCATTTATTTTGCTGCAGCCATCAACCGAACATTAATAATTTTTAACGAAACAGATCACGTCATTATGTTTGGAACCAGTAAGTCATCAAACACACACAGGCTATAAATGGACTTTGCTTTCATCTAAGTACCCTAGCAACATCACATGCAGCTGGTGCAAAGACCATGAAACGTTTTCTGGGTGTTGTCCGCAGTCCCACATACCTCTCATTACCACTGACATTGGAATGTGCAGTATGCAGGCAAGAATGTGATAACACCAACAGTTTTGTAATTCCTCATCAATGTTTTCCAGTCTGCATTCCGTGGAAGTATAAGCCTCCAATTCTAACCGACACATTTCTGACATTATGACTGTGGAATCCTGCTTAAGATCTGTTCTCTTCTCACTAAGCCTGTGTCTTGGTTGCGGCCATCCAGCAGAGTGTATTGGTCTTGTTGTTTGAGACACGGGGAGGGAGGGAGTTCGTCATCTCTCCCACTCTCATAGGTACGCCTAGCCTGCTTACACACGCTCCTATTCAACTTTACTGAGGCATGGGGGATTAGCGTAACATAGCAGGTAACTGACGTGGTTTCTATCTTGTCTGCACAACAGAGTTTTCTCTCTGTTAGTCTGGGAAGGGCCTTGTTTGCCAATGAGGTGCACCAACAATACTGCACCAATGGATTTGAAAATTATATGACAGAGTGTATCTACTATGCATGTCGCACGTTTGTCATGGTAGCATCAAATTGTTCCAACAATATGTTTTAAAATGCATAGATACTTCTGATGATCAATTGTTATCCTAATTTAAAGCATGTTCAAATTGTGTGGAATTGGGGTCATTTTGAAGATAGATACAGCTCTCATAGTAAATCCACTGTATTTCCCTGAGAATCTGAATTAGGCCATGAAGAGGCTTCCTATGCGCTCTCTTCTGAAATCTTTCAGGACACTCACGCTGTGCTTAACAGGAATTCTCCTGGGCATGATGACAATTTGGTTTTTGAATTTCACCCCCAATAACGACTTGTTTCTTTCACAATGTTTATTCAAGTATGTCATCGGCTTGAGGCAAATTGAAATGACCATAAAACGAAGGGAAGGAGAGGCAAATAAACTTTACTTTGTGAGGAAACCAGGGCAGACAAGCAAGTGGTTTTTGAAGTAGGTCGCCTGCAAGCTAACATTGCCTAGCAACTGGAGTGGTCTGGGTTGGAGGGTGGAGGTTTGGGGGGGACTCTGGACAGGGACATTTGTTTAATCAAAACTGTCCCCTCTCTCCCCACCCCCCAACTACCACTCCACCAGCTGTGTCAGCGTGGTGTGCATCTGAGCGAGTCAGCAAGCAGGCAGCCTAGACTGTGAACCGAGCAGCAGGGACCCCTACATACACGCAAACAACACACACAGAGCCAGAGGCAGCGTCTCTGTGTGAGAGTTACTGGGTCACTCCCAGCGCTGTGAAAGCTGGCCGAATCAGGTCAAATCTGCAGAAAGAGGGGAAATGAGGCCCACTGATCTGGAATCTCTCTCTCTCTCTCTGTCTTCCTTAGGGTCCCAGGGCTGGCTGACCTGACCTGCTGACCTGTTCCACTGTCAGTGGGAGGGGTGTGAATGGGGAGGGGGGCTCTGAAGTTCACACCCTTTGGCCACCCCTTAAAACCAATACTTTATTAGATTATAGCCATTGTTACGGTGGGCATTTTCCATCAATTTTTCTTTTGTTCAACTTTTGCACTAAATATAAAAGTTAAAATAATCATAATTTTTTATATGTTTGAATAAAGTACTTTTGCAACAAATCGCTGCGCTTACTTAGATGTTTTACTTTGCACATGCAGGAATACGTAATGTATGCACAGACTGCCACCAGTGTTCAATCCCCCAAACATAGTGTCACGGTTCATGAATCCACTGCCTCCCTCTCTCTCTTTCTCTTTCTCTTTTTCTCTCTCTCTCTCTCTCTCTCTCTCTCTCTCTCTCTCTCTCTCTCTCTCTCTCTCTCTCTCTCTCTCTCTCTCTCTCCCGTGTTTGTGTGGGCGTGGTTCCCAATCTCGGCCTGATTGTCTGCGCCAGCTGGAATCACTTATCTTCCCTTTATATGTTCTGTAACCAGTGTTTCTTGTTGTCAGATCATTGTTACTTCCCTGAGGTTGTGTCGTGTGTCTGGGCTCTTTCTCTCGCCGCCCTTGTGTGGATTATCTTCTGTGCTCCTTCCTACCCATCCGGACACATTCCCCTGGATTTCTCAGCACGCTATCATCGGTATATGCGCCCTAGTCCCTGGGTCGGATTCCGTCTGAGTACAGTCTGTCTGTCCTGTTGCTGCTGTAAACTGTATTCATTAAACCATCGTTGCTTGCATCTTGCATCCGCCTCTGTATTGTCACAGAATGATCTGACCCCACCATGGATGCAGCGAGTTCAACGAGTCTGACCGAATTCATTTCCCGCAGTATCACGAGAATGGATCAACAAGAGGAGAACATCTCCAGCACAGGTCGGGCAGTACAAGCCCTTGCGACGCAGGTATCCCAGCTGACCCAACAATTACAACATCTGAGGGGTCTCGCTGCGCCACCTACACCGGCAGTTCAACCCCCCCCGCCAGAGCCGGATTCCCAGCTAGAGCCACGGCTACCGACACCAGAGGGTTATTCAGGTGATCCTGACTATTGCAGAGCTTTTCTTACGAGATGTTCCATGCATTTCTCGTTGCAGCCACGGACCTTCAACCGTGAACAGTCTAAGGTAGCATTCGTACTCACACTGCTATCAGGCAAAGCGGCTCTTTGGGGAACGGCGGTGTGGGCGAACCAGGACCCATGCTGCACCTCTTTCCAGACACTCTCCGAGGAGATGAGAAGGGTTTTCGATCGGGCCGTGGCGGGTAGGGAGGCGGCCAGACTACTCGCTGACCTTCGCCAAGGAGACCGTTCAGTATCAGAATACTCCATCCAATTCCGCACTCTGGCCGCAGAGTGTCAGTGGAACGAGGAGGCGCAGTGGGACATGTTCCTGCATGGGCTGGAGGACCGGATCCAGAAGGAGATTTATGTTCTGGACCTTCCCAGGAGTTTAAATGGACTAGTGGAACTAGCCTTGAGGGTCGACGCTCGTCTGAGTCGTATTGGCCGCCGAGCATGCCCTAACAGACCGTATAACGACACGGAGGGCTGGCAAGCCAGCGGCGGGAACACGGCCAGTTCAGCCTCCGCTCACGAACCCATGCAGCTGGGGAGAGCTCGCCTCTCCCGGGAAGAGAGGGAGAGGCGGAGATCCCAAGGACTCTGTCTCTACTGTGGTAGAGCGGGCCACTTTATCCACTCCTGCCCGGTAAAAGATCAGGCCCGGTAGTAAGTATGAGGCTACTATCGGGTGGTGTCACCACAGAGAAGACCTCATCATCTACTCTCCTCCCGGTAAGACTAAGATGGGCCACCCACACGCACGACACCCAAGCCTTACTGGACTCAGGAGCAGAGGGTAATTTTATGGACTTCAAGCTCGCTCACAAACTCCAGATTCCTATCACCTCACTCACGCACAAGATATCCGTCAACGCTCTCAATGGTCAAGAACTCCCCAACATTTCTCACACCACTGAACCTATCACACTCATCACTTCTGGCAATCACACTGAGACACTATCATTTCTACTCATGAACTCACCCCTTGCACCATTAGTTCTCGGCCACCCTTGGCTCACCCAACACAACCCCAGAGTTGACTGGGGTCATAACTCTATATCCATGTGGAGTAACAAGTGTCTTGAGTCCTGTTTAGTGTCTGCTTGTTCATCTGTGTCTGATTCTGTGTTTCTAGAGGAGGCAGTGGATTTGTCTAACGTGCCCGTTGAATACCTCGACCTGAAGGAGGTGTTCAGCAAGTCCCGTGCTGCTTCTCTTCCTCCGCATCGTCCCTATGACTGTGCAATAGAATTATTGCCAGGTGAGTCTCCGCCTAAAGGCAAGTTATATTCACTCTCTGTTCCTGAGAGGGAGGCTATGGAGAGATACATCTCTGATTCTCTGGCCTCTGGATTCATTCGTCCTTCCTCTTCTCCAGCGGGGGCGGGGTTCTTCTTTGTGGGGAAGAAGGACGGATCTCTGCGTCCTTGCATTGATTACCGTGGGTTGAATAACATCACAGTGAAGAATACCTATCCCTTACCGTTGATGTCCTCAGCCTTTGAAAGGTTACAGGGAGCATCCGTGTTCACTAAGTTGGATTTACGTAATGCATATCATTTGGTTCGCATAAGGAGGGGGGATGAATGGAAGACCGCGTTTAACACCCCCAGAGGGCACTTCGAATATTTGGTCATGCCTTTTGGGCTATCCAACTCCCCAGCGGTTTTCCAGGCACTCGTCAATGACGTGCTGAGAGATATGATTGATCAGTTCATATATGTTTACCTGGATGACATACTGATTTTTTCTTCTTCTCTCCAGGAACACGTTCAGCACGTCAGACGAGTGCTTCAGAGGTTGTTGGAGAATGGACTTTTTGTCAAGGCGGAGAAATGCATTTTTCATGCACAATCCGTTCCATTCCTAGGTTACATCGTCTCGACTGAAGGTATTCACATGGATCCTGACAAGGTTAAGGCTGTGGTGGATTGGCCAAGCCCAGATTCCCGTAAGGCCCTACAGAGGTTTCTGGGATTCGCCAATTTCTACCGGCGTTTCGTTCGCAACTTTAGCCAGATAGTCGCTTCTCTTACCGCCTTAACCTCCCCCAGAGTGACGTTCAGGTGGTCCGATACAGCCGAGGCTGCATTCGCCAAACTCAAGAGCCGCTTTGTTTCGGCCCCCATCCTCATAGCTCCCGATCCCTCGCGTCAGTTCGTGGTGGAGGTGGACGCTTCAGAGGTGGGGGTAGGTGCGGTACTTTCCCAACGTTCCTCTTCTGACAACAAGATGCACCCTTGCGCGTTCCTGTCCCATCGGTTATCACCTGCGGAACGCAACTACGACATTGGCAACAGAGAGTTGTTGGCAGTGAAGTTAGCACTGGAGGAGTGGCGCCATTGGTTAGAGGGTTCGGGGGTACCTTTTATAGTTTGGACCGATCACAAAAATTTGGAATATATCAGAACCGCCAAGCGACTCAACTCCAGGCAGGCGCGGTGGGCACTCTTTTTCGGACGTTTTGACTTCTCTCTCTCGTATCGCCCGGGTTCCAAGAATGTCAAACCTGATTCCCTTTCTCGCATTTTTGACCATTCCGAACGCCCATCCACTCCCGAGTGCATCCTACCCGGGACCCTAGTGGTCTCCACACTCACATGGGAGGTTGAATCGAGGGTCAAAACGGCCTTAGAAGGGGTAAAGCCTCCGCCCGGTTGCCCGCCTAATTGGTTGTTTGTGCCGGAGGGGTGTCGGTCCGAGGTTATTCGGTGGGGGCATTGCTCCAACGTAGCGTGTCATCCAGGAGTCAGCCGCACTAGCTTTTTGGTTAAGCAACGCTTTTGGTGGCCACTGATGGCTCGTGACATTCACAGTTTTGTCTTGGCTTGCTCGGTTTGTGCCACTGGGAAGACTTCTAATCGACCTCCAGATGGGTTACTCCAACCGCTGTCGGTCCCTTCGAGACCCTGGTCCCACATCGCGCTAGATTTTGTTACCGCCCTCCCGCCCTCCCAGGGCAAGACGGTTGTTTTGACCGTGGTGGACCGGTTCTCGAAGGCGGCTCATTTTATTCCCTGCCTAAATTACCATCTGCCAAGGAGACAGCGGTAACTGTCGTGGATCACGTCTTTCGCTTACATGGCCTGCCTATGGACGTAGTTTCTGACAGGGGGCCCCAATTTGTGTCCAAGTTTTGGCAAGAGTTTTGTAGGTTACTGGGAGCGAGTGTCAGTCTGTCTTCAGGGTTTCATCCCCAGAGCAACGGTCAAACGGAGAGGGCCAACCAAGATTTGGAGAGAGTGTTGCGATGTTTGGTTTCTAAGAATCCCTCTTCCTGGAGTCAACAACTCTCTATGGTTGAGTACGCTCACAATTCGTTGCCAGTGGCAGCCACGGGTCTCTCTCCGTTTGAGTGTAGTTTAGGTTACCAGCCACCTATCTTTCCCAGTACGGAGTCCGAGGTCACTGTTCCCTCCGCTCACGCTTTCATCCAGAGGTGCCGTCACGCATGGAGCAGAGCCCGTGAGACTCTTCTCCGGGTGGGGGCGCGCACCAAGGCTAAGGCCGATCGCCGCCGGTCGAAGCCTCCGGTATACGTCGTTGGCCAAGGAGTGTGGCTTTCTACTAAGAACATTCCACTCCGATCCGTTTCGAACAAGCTTGCCCCCAAATTTATCGGCCCGTTCAAAGTCACCAGGATCATTAGTCCGGTGGCGGTCCGGCTCAAGCTTCCTCCGGCGTATAGGAGAATTCATCCTACCTTTCATGTGTCTAAAATAAAACCTGTGTTTCAGGCACGCATTAACCCGCCGGTCCCGGTTCCCCCGCCGCCACGACTTGTTGATGGGGAACCCACCTTTTCTGTCAATCGTATTTTGGACTCTAGAAGGAGGGGACGCGGTATCCAGTACCTGGTGGACTGGGAGGGTTACGGTCCGGAGGAGAGAAGTTGGGTACCTGCTAGGGACATTCTGGATCACTCCCTTATCGATGATTTCAATCGACAGGTAGATTCGCCTGGGAACGCCAAGAGGCGTTCCTAGGGGGGGGGTATTGTCACGGTTCATGAATCCACTGCCTCCCTCTCTCTCTTTCTCTTTCTCTTTCTCTCTCTCTCTCTCTCTCTCTCTCTCTCTCTCTCTCTCTCTCTCTCTCTCTCTCTCTCTCTCTCTCTCTCTCTCTCTCCCGTGTTTGTGTGGGCGTGGTTCCCAATCTCAGCCTGATTGTCTGCGCCAGCTGGAATCACTTATCTTCCCTTTATATGTTCTGTAACCAGTGTTTCTTGTTGTCAGATCATTGTTACTTCCCTGAGGTTGTGTCGTGTGTCTGGGCTCTTTCTCTCGCCGCCCTTGTGTGGATTATCTTCTGTGCTCCTTCCTACCCATCCGGACACATTCCCCTGGATTTCTCAGCACGCTATCATCGGTATATGCGCCCTAGTCCCTGGGTCGGATTCCGTCTGAGTACAGTCTGTCTGTCCTGTTGCTGCTGTAAACTGTATTCATTAAACCATCGTTGCTTGCATCTTGCATCCGCCTCTGTATTGTCACACATAGATGAAAAATGTTGACATAATTGAAATATTCCCGAAAATAAGACACAAGGGGCTATAGTACAGTTACATAGTAATGAGACACAGCAATGAGACACAGTAATGATACACAGCAATGACACACAGTAATGAGACACAGCAATGAGACACAGTAATGAGAAACAGCAATGAGACACAGTAATGAGACATAACAATGAGACACAGTAATGAGACACAGCAATGAGACACAGTAATGAGACACAACAATGAGACATAGCAATGAGACACAGTAATGAGACACAACAATGAGACATAGCAATGAGACATAGCAATGAGACACAGTAACGAGACACAACAATGAGACACAGTAATCAGACACAGCAATGAGACACAGTAATGAGACACAACAATGAGACATAGCAATGAGACACAGTAATGAGACACATTAATGAGACACAGCAATGAGACACAGTAATGAGACACAGCAATGAGACACAGTAATGATACACAGCAATGAGACACAGTAATGAGACACAGCAGTGAGACAAAGCAATGAGACACAGTAATGATACACAGCAATAAAACACAGTAATGAGACACAGCAATGAGACACAGTAATGACACACAGCAGTGAGACACAGCAATGAGACACATTAATGAGACACAGTAATGAGGCACAGCAATGAGACACAGCAATGAGACACAGTATTGAGACACAGCAGTGAGACACAGCAATGAGACACATTAATGAGACACAGTAATGAGGCACAGCAATGAGACACAGCAATGAGGCACAGCAATGAGACACAGCAATGAGACACAGTTATGAGACACAGCAGTGAGACACAGCAATGAGACACATTAATGAGACACAGTAATGAGGCACAGCAATGAGACACAGCAATGAGACACAGTATTGAGACACAGTAATGAGACACAGCAATGAGACACAGTAATGAGACACAGCAATGAGACACAGCAATGAGACACAACAATGAGACACAGCAATGAGACACAGCAATGAGACACAGTAATGAGACACAACAATGAGACACAGTAATGAGACACAACAATGAGACATAGCAATGAGACACAGTAATGAGACACATTAATGAGACACAGCAATGAGACACAGTAATGAGACACAGCAATGAGACACAGTAATGATACACAGCAATGAGACACAGTAATGAGACACAGCAGTGAGACACAGCAATGAGACACAGTAATGATACACAGCAATAAAACACAGTAATGAGACACAGCAATGAGACAGTAATGACACACAACAGTGAGACACAGCAATGAGACACATTAATGAGACACAGTAATGAGGCACAGCAATGAGACACAGCAATGAGACACAGTATTGAGACACAGCAGTGAGACACAGCAATGAGACACATTAATGAGACGCAGTAATGAGGCACAGCAATGAGACACAGCAATGAGACACAGTATTGAGACACAGTAATGAGACACAGCAATGAGACACAGTAATGAGGCACAGCAATGAGACACAGCAATGAGACACAGTATTGAGACACAGCAGTGAGACACAGCAATGAGACACATTAATGAGACACAGTAATGAGGCACAGCAATGAGACACAGCAATGAGACACAGTATTGAGACACAGTAATGAGACACAGCAATGAGACACAGTAATGAGACACAGCAATGAGACACAGCAATGAGACACAGTATTGAGACACGGCAATGAGACACAGTAATGAGACACAGCAGTGAGACACAGCAATGAGACACATTAATGAGACACAGTAATGAGGCACAGCAATGAGACACAGCAATGAGACACAGTATTGAGACACAGTAATGAGACACAGTAATGAGACACAACAATGAGACACAGTAATGAGACACAACAATGAGACACAGCAATGAGACACGGTAATGAGACACAGCAATGAGACACAGCAATGAGACACAGTAATGAGACACAACAATGAGACACAGTAATGAGACACAACAATGAGACACAGCAATGAGACACAGCAATGAGACACAGTAATGAGACACAACAATGAGACATAGCAATGAGACACAGTAATGAGACACAACAATGAGCCACAGTAATGAGACACAGCAATGAGACACAGTAATGAGACACAACAATGAGACATAGCAATGAGACACAGTAATGAGACACAACAATGAGACATAGCAATGAGACATAGCAATGAGACACAGTAACGAGACACAACAATGAGACACAGTAATGAGACACAGCAATGAGACACAGTAATGAGACACAACAATGAGACATAGCAATGAGACACAGCAATGAGACACAGTAATAAGACACAGCAATGAGACACAGTAATGAGACACAGCAATGAGACACAGTAATGATACACAGCAATGAGACACAGTAATGAGACACAGCAGTGAGACACAGCAATGAGACACAGTAATGATACACAGCAATAAAACACAGTAATGAGACACAGCAATGAGACACAGTAATGACACACAGCAGTGAGACACAGCAATGAGACACATTAATGAGACACAGTAATGAGGCACAGCAATGAGACACAGCAATGAGACACAGTATTGAGACACAGCAGTGAGACACAGCAATGAGACACATTAATGAGACACAGTAATGAGGCACAGCAATGAGACACAGCAATGAGACACAGTAATGAGGCACAGCAATGAGACACAGCAATGAGACACAGTATTGAGACACAGTAATGAGACACAGCAATGAGACACAGTAATGAGACACAACAATGAGACACAGCAATGAGACACAGCAATGAGACACAGTAATGAGACACAACAATGAGACACAGTAATGAGACACAACAATGAGACACAGCAATGAGACACAGCAATGAGACACAGTAATGAGACACAACAAGGAGACACAGTAATGAGACACAACAATGAGACACAGTAATGAGACACAGCAATGAGACACAGTAATGAGACACAACAATGAGACATAGCAATGAGACACAGTAATGAGACACAACAATGAGACATAGCAATGAGACATAGCAATGAGACACAGTAACGAGACACAACAATGAGACACAGTAATGAGACACAGCAATGAGACACAGTAATGAGACACAACAATGAGACATAGCAAATGAGACACAGTAATGAGACACAGTAATGAGACACAGCAATGAGACACAGTAATGATACCCAGCAATGAGACACAGTAATGAGACACAGTAGTGAGACACAGCAATGAGACACATTAATGAGACACATTAATGAGACACAGCAATGAGACACAGTAATGAGACACAGCAATGAGACACAGAAATGAGACACAGCAATGAGACACAGTAATGAGACACAGCAGTGAGATACAGCAATGAGACACATTAATGAGACACAGTAATGAGACACAGTAATGAGACACAGCAATGAGACACAGTAATGATACACAGCAATGAGACACAGTAATGAGACACATTAATGAGACACATTAATGAGACACAGCAATGAGACACAGTAATGATACAAAGCAATAAAACACAGTAATGAGACACAGCAATGAGACACAGAAATGAGACACAGCAATGAGACACAGTAATGAGACACAGCAGTGAGACACAGCAATGAGACACATTAATGAGACACAGTAATGAGACACAGCAATGAGACACAGCAATGAGACACAGTATTGAGACACGGCAATGAGACACAGTAATGAGACAAAGCAGTGAGACACAGCAATGAGACACATTAATGAGACACAGTAATGAGGCACAGCAATGAGACACAGCAATGAGACACAGTATTGAGACACAGTAATGAGACACAGTAATGAGACACAACAATGAGACACAGTAATGAGACACAACAATGAGACACAGCAATGAGACACGGTTTTGAGACACAGCAATGAGACACAGCAATGAGACACAGTAATGATACACAGCAATGAGACACAGTAATGAGACACAGCAGTGAGACACAGCAATGAGACACAGTAATGATACACAGCAATAAAACACAGTAATGAGACACAGCAATGAGACAGTAATGACACACAACAGTGAGACACAGCAATGAGACACATTAATGAGACACAGTAATGAGGCACAGCAATGAGACACAGCAATGAGACACAGTATTGAGACACAGCAGTGAGACACAGCAATGAGACACATTAATGAGACGCAGTAATGAGGCACAGCAATGAGACACAGCAATGAGACACAGCAGTGAGACACAGCAATGAGACACAGTAATGATACACAGCAATAAAACACAGTAATGAGACACAGCAATGAGACAGTAATGACACACAACAGTGAGACACAGCAATGAGACACATTAATGAGACACAGTAATGAGGCACAGCAATGAGACACAGCAATGAGACACAGTATTGAGACACAGCAGTGAGACACAGCAATGAGACACATTAATGAGACGCAGTAATGAGGCACAGCAATGAGACACAGCAATGAGACACAGTATTGAGACACAGTAATGAGACACAGCAATGAGACACAGTAATGAGGCACAGCAATGAGACACAGCAATGAGACACAGTATTGAGACACAGCAGTGAGACACAGCAATGAGACACATTAATGAGACACAGTAATGAGGCACAGCAATGAGACACAGCAATGAGACACAGTATTGAGACACAGTAATGAGACACAGCAATGAGACACAGTAATGAGACACAGCAATGAGACACAGCAATGAGACACAGTATTGAGACACGGCAATGAGACACAGTAATGAGACACAGCAGTGAGACACAGCAATGAGACACATTAATGAGACACAGTAATGAGGCACAGCAATGAGACACAGCAATGAGACACAGTATTGAGACACAGTAATGAGACACAGTAATGAGACACAACAATGAGACACAGTAATGAGACACAACAATGAGACACAGCAATGAGACACGGTAATGAGACACAGCAATGAGACACAGCAATGAGACACAGTAATGAGACACAACAATGAGACACAGTAATGAGACACAACAATGAGACACAGCAATGAGACACAGCAATGAGACACAGTAATGAGACACAACAATGAGACATAGCAATGAGACACAGTAATGAGACACAACAATGAGCCACAGTAATGAGACACAGCAATGAGACACAGTAATGAGACACAACAATGAGACATAGCAATGAGACACAGTAATGAGACACAACAATGAGACATAGCAATGAGACATAGCAATGAGACACAGTAACGAGACACAACAATGAGACACAGTAATGAGACACAGCAATGAGACACAGTAATGAGACACAACAATGAGACATAGCAATGAGACACAGCAATGAGACACAGTAATAAGACACAGCAATGAGACACAGTAATGAGACACAGCAATGAGACACAGTAATGATACACAGCAATGAGACACAGTAATGAGACACAGCAGTGAGACACAGCAATGAGACACAGTAATGATACACAGCAATAAAACACAGTAATGAGACACAGCAATGAGACACAGTAATGACACACAGCAGTGAGACACAGCAATGAGACACATTAATGAGACACAGTAATGAGGCACAGCAATGAGACACAGCAATGAGACACAGTATTGAGACACAGCAGTGAGACACAGCAATGAGACACATTAATGAGACACAGTAATGAGGCACAGCAATGAGACACAGCAATGAGACACAGTATTGAGACACAGTAATGAGACACAGCAATGAGACACAGTAATGAGGCACAGCAATGAGACACAGCAATGAGACACAGTATTGAGACACAGTAATGAGACACAGCAATGAGACACAGTAATGAGACACAACAATGAGACACAGCAATGAGACACAGCAATGAGACACAGTAATGAGACACAACAATGAGACACAGTAATGAGACACAACAATGAGACACAGCAATGAGACACAGCAATGAGACACAGTAATGAGACACAACAAGGAGACACAGTAATGAGACACAACAATGAGACACAGTAATGAGACACAGCAATGAGACACAGTAATGAGACACAACAATGAGACATAGCAATGAGACACAGTAATGAGACACAACAATGAGACATAGCAATGAGACATAGCAATGAGACACAGTAACGAGACACAACAATGAGACACAGTAATGAGACACAGCAATGAGACACAGTAATGAGACACAACAATGAGACATAGCAAATGAGACACAGTAATGAGACACAGTAATGAGACACAGCAATGAGACACAGTAATGATACCCAGCAATGAGACACAGTAATGAGACACAGTAGTGAGACACAGCAATGAGACACATTAATGAGACACATTAATGAGACACAGCAATGAGACACAGTAATGAGACACAGCAATGAGACACAGAAATGAGACACAGCAATGAGACACAGTAATGAGACACAGCAGTGAGATACAGCAATGAGACACATTAATGAGACACAGTAATGAGACACAGTAATGAGACACAGCAATGAGACACAGTAATGATACACAGCAATGAGACACAGTAATGAGACACATTAATGAGACACATTAATGAGACACAGCAATGAGACACAGTAATGATACAAAGCAATAAAACACAGTAATGAGACACAGCAATGAGACACAGAAATGAGACACAGCAATGAGACACAGTAATGAGACACAGCAGTGAGACACAGCAATGAGACACATTAATGAGACACAGTAATGAGACACAGCAATGAGACACAGCAATGAGACACAGTATTGAGACACGGCAATGAGACACAGTAATGAGACAAAGCAGTGAGACACAGCAATGAGACACATTAATGAGACACAGTAATGAGGCACAGCAATGAGACACAGCAATGAGACACAGTATTGAGACACAGTAATGAGACACAGTAATGAGACACAGTAATGAGACACAACAATGAGACACGTAATGAGAACACAACAATGAGACACAGCAATGAGACACGTTTAATGAGACACAGCAATGAGAACACAGCAATGAGACACAGCCCCACAGAATACACAGCAATGAGACACAGTAATGAGACACAGCAGTGAGACACAAGCAATGAGACACAGTAATGATACACAGCAATAAAACACAGTAAATGAGACACAGCAATGAGACAGTAATGACACACAACAAGTGAGACACAGCAATGAGACACATTAATGAGACACAGTAATGAGGCACAGCAATGAGACACAGCAATGAGACACAGTATTGAGACACAGCAGTGAGACACATGCAATGAGACACATTAATGAGACGACAGTAAGTGAGGCACACAGCAATGAGACACAGCAATGAGACACTGAGCACAGAATGAGACACAGCAATGAGACACAGTAATGATACACAGCAATAAAAAACAGTAATGAGACACAGCAATGAGGACAGTAATGACACACAACAGTGAGAACACAGCAATGAGACAACATTAATGAGACACAGTAATGAGGCACAGCAATGAGACACAGCAATGAGACACAGTATTGAGACACAGCAGTGAGACACAGCAATGAGACACATTAATGAGACGCAGTAATGAGGCACAGCAATGAGACACAGCAATGAGACACAGTATTGAGACACAGTATATGAGAACACAGAATGAGACACAGTAATGAGCACAGCAATGAGACACAGCAATGAGACACAGTATTGAGACACAGCAGTGAGACACAGCAATGAGACACATTAATGAGCACAGTAATGAGGCACAGCAATGAGACACAGCAATGAGACACAGTATTGAGACACAGTAATGAGCACAGCAATGAGACACAGTAATGAGACACAGCAATGAGACACAGCAATGAGACACAGTATTGAGACACAGCAATGAGACACAGTAATGAGACACAGCAGTGAGACACAGCAATGAGACACATTAATGAGACACAGTAATGAGGCACAGCAATGAGACACAGCAATGAGACACAGTATGAGACACAGTAATGAGACACAGTAATGAGACACAACAATGAGACACAGTAATGAGACACAACAATGAGACACAGCAATGAGACACGGTATGAGACACAGCAATGAGACACAGCAATGAGACACAGTAATGAGACACAACAATGAGACACAGTAATGAGACACAACAATGAGACACAGCAATGAGACACAGCAATGAGACACAGTAATGAGACACAACAATGAGACATAGCAATGAGACACAGTAATGAGACACAACAATGAGCCACAGTAATGAGACACAGCAATGAGACACAGTAATGAGACACAACAATGAGACATAGCAATGAGACACAGTAATGAGACACAACAATGAGACATAGCAATGAGACATAGCAATGAGACACAGTAACGAGACACAACAATGAGACACAGTAATGAGACACAGCAATGAGACACAGTAATGAGACACAACAATGAGACATAGCAATGAGACACAGCAATGAGACACAGTAATAAGACACAGCAATGAGACACAGTAATGAGACACAGCAATGAGACACAGTAATGATACACAGCAATGAGACACAGTAATGAACACAGCAGTGAGACACAGCAATGAGACACAGAATGATACACAGCAATAAAACACAGTATGAGAACAGCCAATGAGACACAGTAATGACACACAGCAGTGAGACACAGCAATGAGACACATTAATGAGACACAGTAATGAGGCACAGCAATGAGACACAGCAATGAGACACAGTATTGAGACACAGCAGTGAGACACAGCAATGAGACACATTAATGAGACACAGTAATGAGGCACAGCAATGAGACACAGCAATGAGACACAGCTATTGAGACACAGTAATGAGACACAGCAATGAGAACAGCAATGAGCACAGCAATGAGACACAGCAATGAGACACAGTATGAGACACAGTAATGAGACACAGCAATGAGACCAGTAATGAACACAACAATGAGACACAGCAATGAGACACAGCAATGAGACACAGTAATGAGACAAACAATGAGAACACTAATGAGACACAACAATGAGACACAGCAATGAGACACAGCAATGAGACACAGTAATGAGACACAACAAGGAGACACAGTAATGAGACACAACAATGAGACACAGTAATGAGACACAGCAATGAGACACAGTAATGAGACACAAATGAGACATAGCAATGAGACACAGTAATGAGACACAACAATGAGACATAGCAATGAGACATAGCAATGAGACACAAGTAACGAGACACAACAATGAGACACAGTAATGAGACACAGCAATGAGACACAGTAATGAGACAACAATGAGACTACAAATGAGACACAGTAATGAGACACAGTAATGAGACACAGCAATGAGACACAGTAATGATACCAGCAATGAACACAGTAATGAGACACAGTAGTGAGACACAGCAATGAGACACATTAATGAGACATAATGAGACACAGCAATGAGACACAGTAATGAGACACAGCAATGAGACACAGAAATGAGACACAGCAATGAGACACAGTAATGAGACACAGCAGTGAGATACAGCAATGAGACACATTAATGAGACACAGTAATGAGACACAGTAATGAGACACAGCAATGAGACACAGTAATGATACACAGCAATGAGCACAGTAATGAGACACATTAATGAGACACATTAATGAGACACAGCAATGAGACAAGTAATGATACAAAGCAATAAAACACAGTAATGAGACACAGCAATGAGACACAGAAATGAGACACAGCAATGAGACACAGTAATGAGACACAGCAGTGAGACACAGCAATGAGACACATTAATGAGACACAGTAATGAGACACAGCAATGAGACACAGCAATGAGACACAGTATTGAGACACGGCAATGAGACACAGTAATAGACAAAGCAGTGAGAACAGCAATGAGACACATTAATGAGACACAGTAATGAGGCACAGCAATGAGACACAGCAATGAGACACAGTATTGAGACACAGTAATGAGACACAGTAATGAGACACAACAATGAGACACAGTAATGAGACACAACAATGAGACACAGCAATGAGACACGGTTTTGAGACACCAGCAATGAGACACAGCAATGAGACACAGTAATGATACACAGCAATGAGACACAGTAATGAGACACAGCAGTGAGACACAGCAATGAGACACAGTAATGATACACACAATAAAACACAGTAATGAGACACAGCAATGAGACAGTAATGACACACAACAGTGAGACACAGCAATGAGACACATTAATGAGACACAGTAATGAGGCACAGCAATGAGACACAGCAATGAGACACAGTATTGAGACACAGCAGTGAGACACAGCAATGAGACACATTAATGAGACGCAGTAATGAGGCACAGCAATGAGACACAGCAATGAGACACAGTATTGAGACACAGTAATGAGACACAGCAATGAGACACAGCTAATGAGGCACAGCAATGAGACACAGCAATGAGACACAGTATTGAGACACAGCAGTGAGACACAGCAATGTGAACACATTAATGAGACACAGTAATGAGGCACAGCAATGAGACACAGCAATGAGACACAGTATTGAGACACAGTAATGAGACACAGCAATGAGACACAGTAATGAGACACAGCAATGAGAACACAGCCAAATGAGACACAGTATTGAGACACGGCAATGAGACACAATAATGAGACACAGCAGTGAGACACAGCAATGAGACACATTAATGAGACACAGTAATGAGGCACAGCAATGAGACACAGCAATGAGACACAGTATTGAGACACAGTAATGAGACACAGTAATGAGACACAACAATGAGACACAGTAATGAGACACAACAAATGAGACACAGCCAATGAGACACGAATGGTAATGAGACACAGCAATGAGAACAAGCAATGAGAACACAGTAATGAGACACAACAATGAGACACAGTAATGAGAACAACAATGAGACACAGCAATGAGACACAGCAATGAGACACAGTAATGAGACACAACAATGAGACACAGCAATGAGACACAGTAATGAGACACAACAATGAGCCACAGTAATGAGACACAGCAATGAGACACAGTAATGAGACACAACAATGAGACATAGCAATGAGACACAGTAATGAGAACACAACAATGAGACATAGCAATGAGACATAGCAATGAGACACAGTAACGAGACACAACAATGAGACACAGTAATGAGACAAGCAATGAGACACAGTAATGAGACACAACAATGAGACATAGCAATGAGACACAGCAATGAGACAAGTATAAGACACAGCAATGAGACACAGTAATGAGACACAGCAATGAGACACGTAATGATACACAGCAATGAGACACAGTAATGAGACACACAGTGAGACACAGCAATGAGACACAGTAATGATACACAGCAATAAAACACAGTAATGAGACACAGCAATGAGACACAGTAATGACACACAGCAGTGAGACACAGCAATGAGACACATTAATGAGACACAGTAATGAGGCACAGCAATGAGACACAGCAATGAGACACAGTATTGAGACACAGCAGTGAGACACAGCAATGAGACACATTAATGAGACACAGTAATGAGGCACAGCAATGAGACACAGCAATGGACACAGTATTGAGACACAGTAATGAGACACAGCAATGAGACACAGTAATGAGACACAGCAATGAGACACAGCAATGAGACACAGTATTGAGACACAGTAATGAGACACAGCAATGAGACACAGTAATGAGAACACAACAATGAGACACAGCAATGAGACACAGCAATGAGACACAGTAATGAGACACAACAATGAGACACAGTAATGAGACACAACAATGAGACACAGCAATGAGACACAGCAATGAGACACAGTAATGAGACACAACAATGAGACACCAAATGAGACACAACATGAGACAGTAATGAGACACAGCAATGAGACACAGTAATGAGACACAACAATGAGACATAGCAATGAGACACAGTAATGAGACACAACAATGAGACATAGCAATGAGACATAGCAATGAGACACAGTAACGAGACACAACAATGAGACACAGTAATGAGACACAGCAATGAGACACAGTAATGAGACACAACAATGAGACATAGCAAATGAGACACAGTAATGAGACACAGTAATGAGACACAGCAATGAGACACAGTAATGATACCCAGCAATGAGACACAGTAATGAGACACAGTAGTGAGACACAGCAATGAGACACATTAATGAGACACATTAATGAGACACAGCAATGAGACACAGTAATGAGACACAGCAATGAGACACAGAAATGAGACACAGCAATGAGACACAGTAATGAGACACAGCAGTGAGATACAGCAATGAGACACATTAATGAGACACAGTAATGAGACACAGTAATGAGACACAGCAATGAGACACAGTAATGATACACAGCAATGAGACACAGTAATGAGACACATTAATGAGACACATTAATGAGACACAGCAATGAGACACAGTAATGATACAAGCAATAAAACACAGTAATGAGACACAGCAATGAGACACAGAAATGAGACACAGCAATGAGACACAGTAATGAGACACAGCAGTGAGACACAGCAATGAGACACATTAATGAGACACAGTAAGAGACACAGCAATGAGACACAGCAATGAGACACAGTATTGAGACACGCAATGAGACACAACAGTAATGAGACAAAGCAGTGAGACACAGCAATGAGACACATTAATGAGACACAGTAATGAGGCACAGCAATGAGACACAGCAATGAGACACAGTATTGAGACACAGTAATGAGACACAGTAATGAGACACAACAATGAACACAGTAATGAGACACAACAATGAGACACAGCCAATGAGACACGGTTTTGAGACACAGCAATGAGACACAGCAATGAGACACAGTAATGATACACAGCAATGAGACACAGTAATGAGACACAGCAGTGAGACACAGCAATGAGACACAGTAATGATACACAGCAATAAAACACAGTAATGAGACACAGCAATGAGACAGTAATGACACACAACAGTGAGACACAGCAATGAGACACATTAATGAGACACAGTAATGAGGCACAGCAATGAGACACAGCAATGGACACAGTATTGAGACACAGCAGTGAGACACAGCAATGAGACACATTAATGAGACGCAGTAATGAGGACAGCAATGAGACACAGCAATGAGACACAGTATTGAGACACAGTAATGAGACACAGCAATGAGACACAGTAATGAGGCACAGCAATGAGACACAGCAATGAGACACAGTATTGAGACACAGCAGTGAGACACAGCAATGTGACACATTAATGAGACACAGTAATGAGCACAGCAATGAGACACAGCAATGAGACACAGTAATGAGACACAGTAATGAGACACAGCAATGAGACACAGTAATGAGACACAGCAATGAGACACAGCAATGAGACACAGTAATGAGACACAGCAATGAGACACAATAATGAGAACACAGCAGTGAGACACAGCAATGAGACACATTAATGAGACACAGTAATGAGGCACAGCAATGAGACACAGCAATGAGACACAGTATTGAGACACAGTAATGAGACACAGTAATGAGACACAACAATGAGACACAGTAATGAGACACACAATGAGACACAGCAATGAGACACGGTAATGAGACACAGCAATGAGACACAGCAATGAGACACAGTAATGAGACACAACAATGAGACACAGTAATGAGACACAACAATGAGACACAGCAATGAGACACAGCAATGAGACACAGTAATGAGACACAACAATGAGACATAGCAATGAGACACAGTAATGAGACACAACAATGAGCCACAGTAATGAGACACAGCAATGAGACACAGTAATGAGACACAACAATGAGACATAGCAATGAGACACAGTAATGAGACACAACAATGAGACATAGCAATGAGACATAGCAATGAGACACAGTAACGAGACACAACAATGAGACACAGTAATGAGACCACAGCAATGAGACACAGTAATGAGACACAACAATGGACATAGCAATGAGACACAGCAATGAGACACAGTAATAAGACACAGCAATGAGACCAGTAATGAGACACAGCAATGAGACACAGTAATGATACACAGCAATGAGACACAGTAATGAGACACAGCAGTGAGACACAGCAATGAGACACAGTAATGATACACAGCCAATAAAACACAGTAATGAGACACAGCAATGAGACCAGTAATGACACACAGCAGTGAGACACAGCAATGAGACACATTAATGAGACACGTAATGAGGCACAGCAATGAGACACAGCAATGAGACACAGTATTGAGACACAGCAGTGAGACACAGCAATGAGACACATTAATGAGACACAGTAATGAGGCACAGCAATGAGACACAGCAATGAGAACACAGTATTGAGACACAGTAATGAGACACAGCAATGAGACACAGTAATGAGGCACAGCAATGAGACACAGCAATGAGACACAGATTGAGAACACAGTAATGAGACACAGCAATGAGACACAGTAATGAGACACAACAATGAGACACAGCAATGAGACACAGCAATGAGACACAGTAATGAGACACAACAATGAGACACAGTAATGAGACACAACAATGAGACACAGCAATGAGACACAGCAATGAGACACAGTAATGAGACACAACAAGGGACACAGTAATGAGACACAACAATGAGACACAGTAATGAGACACGAATGAGACACAGTAATGAGACACAACAATGAGACATAGCAATGAGACACAGTAATGAGACACAACAATGAGACATAGCAATGAGACATAGCAATGAGACACAGTAACGAGACACAACAATGAGACACAGTAATGAGACACAGCAATGAGACACAGTAATGAGAACAACAATGAGACATAGCAAATAGACACAGTAATGAGACACAGTAATGAGACACAGCAATGAGACACAGTAATGATACCCAGCAATGAGACACAGTAATGAGACACAGTAGTGAGACACAGCAATGAGACACATTAATGAGACACATTAATGAGAACAGCAATGAGACACAGTAATGAGACACAGCAATGAGACACAGAAAAATGAGACACCAGCAATGAGACACAGTAATGAGACACAGCAGTGAGATACAGCAATGAGACACCATTAATGAGACACAGTAATGAGACACAGTAATGAGAACACAGCAATGAGACACAGTAATGATACACAGCAATGAGGACACAGTAATGAGACACATTAATGAGACACATTAATGAGACACAGCAATGAGAACAGCTAATGATAACAAAGCAATAAAACACAGTAATGAGACACAGCAATGAGACACAGCAATGAGACACAGCAATGAGACACAGTAATGAGACACAGCAGTGAGACACAGCAATGAGACACATTAATGAGACACAGTAATGAGACACAGCAATGGACACAGCAATGAGACACAATATTGAGACACGGCAATGAGACACAGTAATGAGACAAAGCAGTGAGACACAGCAATGAGACACATTAATGAGACACAGTAATGAGGCACAGCAATGAGACACAGCAATGAGACACAGTATTGAGACACAGTAATGAGACACAGTAATGAGACACAACAATGAGACACAGTAATGAGACACAACAATGAGACACAGCAATGAGACACGGTAATTAGACACAGCAATGAGACACAGCAATGAGACACAGTAATGAGACAGAACAATGAGACACAGTAATGAGACACAACAATGAGACACAGCAATGAGACACAGCAATGAGACACAGTAATGAGACACAACAATGAGACATAGCAATGAGACACAGTAGAGACACAACAATGAGACACAGTAATGAGACACAGCAATGAGACACAGTAATGAGACACAACAATTGAGACATAGCAATGCGACACAGTAATGAGACACAACACATGAGGAACATAGCAATGAGACATAGCAATGAGACACAGTAACGAGACACAACAATGAGACACAGTAATTGAGACACAGCAATGAGACACAGTAATGAGACACAACAATGAGACATAGCAATGAGACACAGTAATGAGACACATTAATGAGACACAGCAATGAGACACAGTAATGAGACACAGTAATGAGACACAGCAATGAGACACAGTAATGAGACACAGTAATGAGACACAGCAGTGCCTCTGCTGTTGTATGAATCTCTACAGTGCAGTGCCTCTGCTGTTGTATGAATCTCTACAGTGCCTCTGCTGTTGTAGGAATCTCTACAGTGCAGTGCCTCTGCTGTGTATGAATCTCACAGTGCAGTGCCTCTGCTGTTGTATGAATCTCTACACAGTGACTCATTGCTGTTGTAGGAATTCTACAGTGCCTCTGCTGTTGTAGGAATCTCTACAGTGCAGTGCCTCTGCTGTTGTATGAATCTCTACAGTGCAGCTCCTCTGCTGTTGTATGAATCTCTACAGTGCAGTGCCTCTCTGTTGTATGAATCTCTACAGGCCTCTGCTGTGTATGAATCTCTACAGTTGCAGGC
>NC_052316.1:14799795-14804795 GCF_016432855.1 Salvelinus namaycush
GGGGTAGGTCCATACATGACATAGGCATAGAGAGTCCAAAGAATGGATATATAGGCCTATACATGATAGGGTAGGTCCATAACATGATTTATAGTCCATAACATGATAGAGTAGGTCCATAACATGATAGGGTAGGTCCAAACACATGATAGGGTAGGTCCACACATGATATATAGGTCCATAACATGATATATAGGTCCATAACAGATGAGGGTAGGTCCATAACTGATAGGGTAGGTCCATAACATGATACATGGTCCATAACTGATAGGGTAGGTCCATAACATGATAGGTAGTGTCCATAAGATGATACATAGGTCCAAACATGATAGGGTAGGTCCATAACATGATAATAGGTCCATAACTGATAGGGTAGGTCCATAACATGATAGGGTATCCATAACATGATAGGGTAGGTCCAAAAGATGATATATAGGCCCATAACATGATAGGGTAGGTCCATAACATGATTTATAGGTCCATAACATGATAGAGTAGGTCCATAACATGATAGGGTAGGTCCAACACATGATAGGGTAGGTCCAACACATGATATATAGGTCCATAACATGATATATAGGTCCATACGATGATATATAGGTCCATAACATGATAGGGTAGGTCCATAACATGATACAGGTCCATAACTTGATAGGGTAGGTCCATAACATGATAGGGTAGGTCCATAAGATGATACATAGGTCCATAACAAGATAGGGTAGGTCCATACGATGATAGGGTAGGTCCATAACAAGATAGGGTAGGTCCATATCATGATAGGGTAGGTCCAATACATGATATATAGGTCCATAACACGATAGGGTAGGTCCACAACATGATAGGGTAGGTCCATAACATGATATATAGGTCCTACATGATGAGGTAAGTCCATTACATGATATATAGGTCCATAACATGATATATAGGTCCATAATATGACATATAGGTCCATAACATGATAGGTAGCATACGGATATATAGGTCCGATAACATGATATATAAGGTCCATAACATGAGGGGTAGGTCCATACCTGATTATAGGTTGGCCATCACATGATATATAGGTCCATAACATTATAGGGTAGGTACATAACATGATAATAGGTCCATAACATGATAGGTAAGGTCCATACCCATAACATGATAGGGTCGGTACAGTAACATGATATATAGTTCCATAACATGATAGTGTAGGTCCATAACATGATCGGTGTAGGTCCAGTAAAATTTATAGGGTAGGTCCATAAGATGATATATAGGTCCATAACATGATAGGGTAGGTCTTTAACATAATAGGGTCGGTCCTAAGCATGATAGGTAGTCCTAACAATGATATATAGGTCCATAACATGATAGGGTAGGTCCATAACATGATATATGGGGTCCATACATGAGGGTAGGTCCATAACATGATAGGGTAGTTCCAAGAGATGATATGTAGGGGCCCATAACATGATAGGTGGTCCATACATGATTATAGGTCCATAACATGATAGAGTAGGTCATAACAAGATTATATGTCCTAACATGAATAGGTAGGTCCAACACATGAAGATAATAGGTCCATAACATGAAGGGTAGGTTCCATACATTATATATAGTCCATAACGATTAATATAGTCCATAACATGGATAGGGTAGGTCCATAACATGATCAGGTCGATAATTGATAGGGTAGGTCCATAATATAGGGTGGTCCATACCATGATTGGTAGTGTCCATACATGATTGTAGGTCTATAACATGATATATAGAGTCCTATAAACTTGATGAGGGTAGGTCCATACCATGATATATAGTCCATAACATGATATGTAGGTTCCATACATGATAGAGTAGGTCCATAACATGACATATAGGTCCCATACATGATTGGGTAGGGTCCATAACTTATATATAGGTCCATAACATGAATACATAGGTCCATGAACATGAGAGGGTGTCCATAACATGACATAAGGTCCATAACACAATTTGGTAGGTCCATAACATGATAGGGTAGGTCCATAACATGATATATAGGTCCATAACATGATAGGGTAGGTCCATAACATGATAGGGTAGATCCTTAAGATGATATATAGGTCCATAACATGAAAAGGGTAGATCCATAACATGATTGGGTAGGTCCATAACATGATATATAGGTCCATAACATGATATATAGGTCCATAACATGATAGGGTAGGTCCAACACATGATATATAGGTCCATAACATGATATATAGGTCCGTAACATGATATATAGGTCCATACGATGATATATAGGTCCATAACATGATAGGGTAGGTCCATAACATGATAGGGTAAGTCCATATTATGATAGGGTAGGTCCATAACATGATAGGGTAGGTCCATAACATGATATAGGTCCATAACTTGATAGGGTAGGTCCATAACATGATAGGGTAGGTCCATAAGATGATATATAGGTCCATAACATTATTGGGTAGGTCCATAACATGATTTATAGGTCCATAACATGATATATAGGTACATAACATGATAGGGTAGGTCCATAACATGATATATAGGTCCAAAACATGATAGAGTAGGTCCATAACATGACATATAGGTCCATAACATGATAGGGTAGGTCCATAACATGACATATAGGTCCATAACATGATATATAGGTCCATAACATGATAGGGTAGGTCCATAACCCGATAGGGTAGGTCCATAACATGATAGGGTAGGTCCATAACATGATAGGGTAGGTCCATAACATGACATATAGGTCCATAACTTGATAGGGTAGGTCCATAACCTGATATATAGGTCCACAACATGATAGGGTAGGTCCATAACACGATAGGGTAGGTCCATAACATGATAGGGTGGGTCCATTACATGATATATAGGTCCATAACATGACATATAGGTCCATAACATGATATATAGGTCTATAACATGATATAATGGTCCATAACATGATGGGGTAGGTCCATAACATGATAGGGTAGGTCCATAAGATTATATATAGGTCCATAACATGATAGGGTATGTCCATAACATGACATATAGGTCCATAACATGATAGGGTAGGTCCATAACATGATATATAGGTCCATAACATGATAGGGTAGGTCCATAACCCGATAGGGTAGGTCCATAACATGATAGGGTAGGTCCATAACATGATAGGGTAGGTCCATAACATGACATATAGGTCCATAACATGATATATAGGTCCATAACATGACATATAGGTCCATAACATGATAAGGTAGGTCCATAACATGATAGGGTAGGTCCATAACATGATATATAGGTCCATAACATGATATATAGGTCCATAACATGATATATAGGTCCATAACATGATAGGGTAGGTCCATAAGATGATATATAGGTCCATAACATGATATACAGGTCCATAACATGATAGAGTAGGTCCATAACATGATATATAGGTCCATAACATGATAGGGTAGGTCCAACACATGATATATAGGTCCATAACATGATATATAGGTCCATAACATGATAGGGTAGGTCCATAACATGATAAGGTAGGTCCAGAACATGATAGGGTAGGTCCATAACATGATATATAGGTCCATAACTTGATTGGGTAGGTCCATAACATGACATATAAGTCCATAACATGACAGGTTAGGTCCATAAGATGATATATAGGTCCATAACATGATAGGGTAGGTCCATAACATGATAGGGTAGGTCCACAACATGATATATAGGTCCATAACATGATATATAGGTCCATAACATGATATATAGGTCCATAACATGATAGGGTAGGTCCATAAGATGATATTAAGGTCCATAACATGATAGGGTAGGTCCATAACATGATAAGGTAGGTCCAGAACATGATAGGGTAGGTCCATAACATGATATATAGGTCCATAACTTGATTGGGTAGGTCCATAACATGACATATAGGTCCATAACATGATAGGGTAGGTCCATAAGATGATATATAGGTCCATAACATAATATATAGGTCCATAACATGATAGGGTAGGTCCATAACATGATATATAGGTCTATAACATGATATATAGGTCCATAACATGATAGAGTAGGTCCATAACATGATATATAGGTCCATAACATGAGAGGGTAGGTCCATAACATGACATATAGGTCCATAACATGATTGGGTAGGTCCATAACTTGATATATAGGTCCATAACATGATATATAGGTCCATAACATGATAGGGTAGGTCCATAACATGACATATAGGTCCATAACACAATTTGGTAGGTCCATAACATGATATATAGGTCCATAACATGATAGGGTAGGTCCATAACATGATAGGGTAGATCCTTAAGATGATATATAGGTCCATAACATGATAGGGTAGATCCATAACATGATAGGGTAGGTCCATAACATGATAGGGTAGGTCCATAACATGACATATAGGTCCATAACATCATAGGGTAGGTCCATAACATGATATATAGGTCCAAAACATGATAGGGTAGGTTCATAACATGATATATAGGTCCATAACATGATATATAGGTCCATAACATGATAGGGTAGGTCCATAACATGACATATAGGTCCATAACATGATTTGGTAGGTCCATAACATGATAGGGTAGGTCCATAACATGATAGTGTAGATCCTTAAGATGATATATAGGTCCATAACATGATAGGGTAGATCCATAACATGATAGGGTAGGTCCATAACATGATAGGGTAGGTCCATAACATGACATATAGGTCCATAACATCATAGGGTAGGTCCATAACATGATATATAGGTCTATAACATGATATATAGGTCCATAACATGATAGAGTAGGTCCATAACATGATATATAGGTCCATAACATGATATATAGGTCCATAACATGAGAGGGTAGGTCCATAACATGACATATAGGTCCATAACATGATAGGGTAGGTCCATAACATGACATATAGGTCCATAACACAATTTGGTAGGTCCATAACATGATAGGGTAGGTCCATAACATGATATATAGGTCCATAACATGATAGGGTAGGTC